>NC_141600.1:35491426-35791426 GCF_047967505.1 Dipteris shenzhenensis | reverse complement strand
TTTCATTAATCGTCTATTGCCTTGATCACCCACATGCACATTAGATAATGCACATCAAAATCTAATGAATGGTCTCAAATTAAGATTGATCCAAGTCTTCGAACTCAATTTATGAGCCTAGCAAGCCTATGCTAGCCTTGATGTTCTAGGCCTATTAATTGTGTGCATGAGTACAAAGGTCATAGGACAAATTTTGAAAATAATAATCAATGAATTAATTTAGTAGGTTCTAAGTATACTATTTAGTTCATTGTGTCCATGGATCTATGAATCATGGGACAAAATATTAAGGAACATTAATTTGTAATATGTAATTTACTATCATTTATTATTTAATAAATAAATCCCATTTCAAGCTAATAGAAACAATTATTAATATTAATTAGTTTTGAAATGTATTTTGAGCTTTTTTGCACTTACATTTCTAACTATCAATTCAATCTTTCCCCTCATTACAATAGCATCGAAGGAGAAATGTGATTTGCTTGACCTTGGCCCGATTGCATCCTACATGCTTCACCTTCCTTACAAGTACCTAAGCAGTGCACAAAAGCCCTCTCACAATGCCAATTGCATTGTAGACACATCCGCCTAAGTACATTTAACACACAAACCTTTGTAAGCTTCAATCATCCAAAGATTTTTCACAATCTACTCTTATTTCAAGCCATCGATAAGCCATCTCAAACTTGTTTCTTGATTTCAAATTGAGCTAGGCTTTTAAAGAAGCTATTTCAAACAAGTTCCATTTGATTCCTACATAATCAATACTACTTGATATGAGTTTCTCTTACATCTTGGTTAATCACTTTATACATGTAAGCCTTACAATTTCCATTTAGTAAGCTTTTAAGCAAGGTGTGATTTACCTCTTTCTAGCTTTTGGAATTTTGGATGATAGTTTACTTACTTTGGTGCGTGGAGAATTGGTAAGTGATTCTACAATGGTTCTTAACACACTTGATATACCTTCATAAAATCTAAATCAAATTATTATTTTTAACAAGTGAAAGAACAAAGGAAATAAGGGAAGACAAAATTAATAGTACATGGGAAAATTAAAAACTAAAAAATAACTTAGTAAGCAAAAGCGACTCTTTTATTGTCATCAATATACCCAAGCATAAGTTGCCATCTAGGTTTCAAAAGATTTAGAATCTTTGAGTCTATAAGGAACATTCCCAAACTCATCCTTTAAAAACACAACATAGTGCAGTTCCAATCTCACGAGAGTCACTCATAAGATTAAAAACCATAAACTCAAGGACTAGCTATTATAACATCCCCACTAATGTCATCAACGCCCAACAGTGGGTGTAGACCATAGTATAAAAGTATGTTCTCACACATACAAATCCACACACCCACACATACTTGAGCATCCAATTATACAAAGTCTTCATACTGAGTTTTTGTTGGCACTCTGGAGGTGAAGGGCAAACTCACCCATGACAAAGGCTAGCACTAAAGGAGAAGGCTAATCAAAAAGTAGTCCAAATCTCTTCATTCAAGCTACAACTGCTTGTGAAGTCTAAATAATTTCATTTAAGTCTCTCCCAAACGAGCATCTAAATATAAATATAGAATATAGAATCTCTGAGCCTATATTCACCTATAATAGTTGTCACTAACATCAGAGTGCTCGTGGCAAAGCGTATGAGATAGAATTAGGGCAGCTACAAGAACTTGTATTTATCTTAACTTTGGGTATTTATTGAGTTTTGATATTAATTGGAGGAAATGGTGATACTCTACTTCTTGGGCTTACTCATCCACTTGACTACTCTTGAATCCAAGAGAAACATTGTAGTTTAAAGTCTTTCTATTTGATATGATTGCTAAATATTATCGATTCTACAATCAATTTGCCAAGTACAAGATCATTGTAATACATAAATATACTAAAGATCACTCTAGGTCTCTTACATTTAGTCTCTAACCCTATCCTTTGTGTGACTTCTCAATAATTGAATACTTCATGACATTGAACTTTCTATGCCTATTTATATTCAAATAACATCAAGCATGGCTTTGACACACATGAATGTCTTGATAATGTGTTTTAAAAGTTGCAATGTGCACATGGTTTGAGGTATTCATGCCAAGGTCATATAATCAATGATCAAAAGCTTCAAAATTGCACGAAAAGAATAAGCTCTGTAATCTCACCCAAGTTGGAACTTGGAAGTAAGCATCGCAACAAAACTCTTGTGAGTTTTCCTTTACAAAGAATACACTTACAACTTTCAAACCTGAACATATTCCTATGACGAGAAGGTAAAGCTTATTGATAGGAGCCGACAATTTGAAGATGCAAAACGAAGAGAGAGAGAGAGAGTGCAGGTACAGGACGAGTCGAGGAAGAAGTCACGTCAAACTTACATTGATGGATAAGGTTCCTAAACACAAGTACAAAGTACTTGTATCTAGGCCTAGGACTAAGTGTCCTAGGTGTCACATAGGACTAAGTGTCCTATGTGGCATAGAAGGTACTAACACTATAAGTGCCTACACTTATGCCTACAAGGCACATACCATGGCCTATAGGACATCACTAGAACCACCAAAAGATGGCCTACAAACCCCCCTCCATGGGATGGGCTTAAGGACTCTGGAAACGTCTCAGAATACCTGGTAGTTTCTGGTCATGGTGGCACATGTTCATCCAAAAGAATATAGCCACCTATGAATGTACAAGGAATGTCAGATCATGTAACAAAGGAAACCAAGTGTAAAGCCTGTCGGAAGACTTCGAACTTGTGACGAGGAAGTGCCTTTGTAAACATATCTGCGATGTCCTCTGTGGGAAGATAGGACAACTCTATGTCTCCTGCTGACAACCGCTCCCGAACATAATGATAGTGAGCTTCAATATGCTTGGCACGCGCATGAAACACTGGGTTATGCGCAATGGCCAAAGCACTCTGGCTGTCAGTGTAGACAATAGTGGAGGATGTCTGGCAAATACCAAGATCTGTAAGTAACTGTTGAAGCCAAACACACTCTACTGTAGCAGTGAAGGCTGCCTTGTACTCAACCTCACAACTAGACGTGGCAACTGTCGGTTGCTTCTTGCTGAGCCAAGAAATACATGAATTGCCAAGCAAAAAACAATTGCCCGTATGTAACACTCTGGTGTCGGAACATCCTGCCCAGTCACTCTCCGTGTAAGCATGCATGGTAAGTGAACCCTGATCACCATAGAAGAGGGCTAAATCCTGAGTGCCTCTAAGATATCTGAAGACTCTTCACTGCCTGCCAATGCTGTGAACTGGGCATGTGCATGAATCTGCTGAGCTGAGATACTGCATACTACTGCAAGTCAGGTCTGGTGTGACAGAGATAAATAAGGCATCCAATAGCCTGCTGATAAAGAGTGATATCACATGGTGGGCTCCCATCATGAGCTGAGAATTTGAAGCCAGGGTCCACTGGAGTAGAGATTGGCTTGCAATCCTCAAACTGAAAACGATCAAGGCGCTGTCCAATATACTTGGACTGAGACATCATGATACCCTCCTCAACATGAGCACACTGAATGCCCAAATAATAATGGACCTGTCCCATGTCTGACATGTCAAAAATCTGCTGCAAATCAGCCTTGAAAGCTGCAATTTGCAGAGTATCTGGGCCCATGATAAGCATATCATCCACATATAAAATCAGCACTAAAAAATCAGATCCACTCCCACGAAAATAAAGAGTGGGTTTTGTAGGACTATTCTGAAAACCAAGGGATAGTAAGTGTGCATGAATTTTGGCATACCATGCCCTGGGTGCCTGCTTCAAACCATCGAGGGCTTTTCTAAGCCGGCATACCTTATTTTCAGAATTAACCTCAAAGCCAAGAGGTTGTGTGACATAGACTTCTTCCTGTAGATCCCCATGAAGAAAGACAGTCTTGATGTCAAGTTGGTGCACTTGCCAATGATGATGGGCTGCAATGGCAATGACACATCGAATGGTAGTAATCTTGGATGTGGAAGCAAATGTCTCCTCAAAGTCAATGCTTTGTTGTTGGGCATACCCTTTTGCAACAAGACGGGTTTGTATCGATCTATGCTGCCATCAGATTTCCTTTTTAATTTGTAGACCCACCGCGTTCCAATGGCATGCTTGCCGGATGGGAGATCGACTAATTCCCAAGTGTCATTTTTAGCAATAGATTGTAACTCAACTTTCATTGCATCCATCCACTCTTTGCTGTCAAAAGCATCTTTGTGGCACAAAGGCTCTTCATTGCAAGCTGTAGCAAGGAGTGCAAACTCAAGAAAGTGACCATGCTGTCTATTCCCTGATCTTGTCCGGGCAACAAAAGGCTGATCTTGTTTGCTGTCCCTCAATGTACCCAGAAGCCATCTGGGAACTTGCCTTTGCTGTCTATTAACAGCTCTTTTTTCAAATGACTGCATCATGAGTAATGGGATCATTTTGTGCCGGAAGAGTAACCTGCAAATCAGCATGAGGTTGAGGCTGATTATTGCTTTGTGGAGGGCCTGCAAGAGGCGCATGTTGCTGCTCAAAATCCTCTTCTGATGATGGTAGAGGTAACCAAGATTCAAAGGCATCAAACATGTCAATATCTGGCTTTGCTTTGCAGTCCACAAGAGGAGAAGCTGAATGTTCAGCAAAGATCACATCTCTACAGACAATAATCTTCCCAGTATTTGGTTGATATAACCAATACCCTCTGCTCTCCTGGCTGTAACCAATGAATATGCATTTGATTGCCTTGTCATCAAGTTTATGTCTCAGCTGAGATGGTACATGAACATATGCAAGAGACCCAAAAACTTTCATGTGTGAAAGTGAAGGCTTCCTGCCTTTCCATGCTTCATAAGGTGTAATAGTCTTTAATGCCCGTGTAGGTGATCTATTCAACACATAGTTGGCACACATTACTGCATCAAGCCAAAATTTATTGGGCAAAGACTTGGCCTTAAGCATGCATCTGGCCATCTCCATTGTGGACCTATTTTTCCTTTCAGAAACAGGATTCTGCTGAGGAGTGTAAGGAGTAGTGCATGAGTGAATAATGCCCCGTGAGGAAAGAAATGCATCAAACTCCTTTGACATATACTCACCCCCCCTATCTGTGTTGAGGGTGACAAGCTTGCATCCTAATTCATTCTCAACCATATTCAGCCATCTCTGAACGCATAAGAAAACTTCAGATTTGGCCTTTAAAGGATATACCCAGCAATACCTTGTGAAATCATCAATGAGAGTCATGAAATACTTGTATCCTCCAATGGCATTTGTCCTCATTGGGCCACAGACCTTTGTGAGAGTTTTGGACAATTCTTTTGAAAACGAAATCGATGCATCTTACCCAAAAGACAACCCTCACACACATGTTTAGAAACTGTGTGACTCTGAGGTACATCATTTGCCATCTGCTGTGAATGTAGCTTTGCAAGAGCTCTATAATTGAGATGGCCCATTCTCTCATGCCAAAGATGAGTTTCAACAAGCTGTGAATCTGAAATAGCTAATGCTTCAGTGGAAAGTGCAGCTGAATGATGATCAAGGTGATAAAGCCCTTTTTGCAAGGTGCCAGTGAGAACTATGGCATTGCCATCACGAAGATCATATACTAGGCATCTGTAGCCATCAAAAATTACTCGAAAACCTGAAGTAGCAATTGCTGAAATTGAAATCAAGTTGACTTCAATTCCAGGCACAAAAAGAACATTTGTCAGAGTGACAGGATGGCTGGAAATGGATGTGAGCTGCACATCTCCAACTCCTTTTACAGCATATGAAGCATTATTGGCACATGTAATAGTCCCCCCTCGAGGTGCATCAGCTAAAGAATGAAACAACTGTCTGCAAGATGTGACATGCTTGGAAGCACCACTATCAAAGTACCAGGACTGAGCATCATTAGCAGTAAAAAGTGCATCAGCTTTGGAGGGATCAAATGAGCAATGGACAGCCCATGCCCAATCATCCTGAAGAGCATGTGCATGTGAAGCATCTACTGGCTCATGGGATTCAATGGCATGTGAGGCATTAACTGTCAATCCTGCTTTCTTTTTCTCCGAAGCAATGCGCTTCCTGCATTCTGAAATGTCATGTCCAGGCTTGCGACAGTAGTTGCATCTTTTCTTCTTTCCTTTATCTGCTGTATTTTTAGATGCATGGGAGGAATTACAGCTGGCTATGCGTAGAGGAATTGCAGCTGCTATGCGCAGATTTTGGCTTGTTCATAGGCTTGGAAGCCTTGCCTCTTCATGTTTGCTGTGAAGCAAATGCATGATCAGGAATAATGGCTTGTCTGTTAGCTCTACTTTGCTCTTCCTGCAAAAGCAAAGTAACAAGCTGATCAAAAGAATAGTGGTCTGGATTACCCATGGCCACTGATCGAAAGGTTGTAGCAAACCCTTGATATGTATCTGGTAGTCCATTCAATGTAGTACTGACAAGCTGTGAATTTGGCACCACCTCATCAATGTTGGCAAGCTGTTCCATGAGGTCCTTGACCTTTGTCAAATATGCATCCATTGACTCACCTTCATTCATATTCACTTCCTGTAATTGCCTTCTCAAATATGCAACACGAGCTTCATTGCGAATCTGATATAGAGAAGTCAATTTATCCCAAGCATCCTTTGCTGTCCTGCAGGACCAGATGTGTGGAATAATGATTCTCTTGCATGATAAAGCAATGCATGAATGTGCATTTGCATCTCTTGCATCCCATCTTGACTGTTCTTGAGTTGGAAGAGCAGTAGCAGGAGTGCTAGAGGAAGAGGCATCAGGAGGAGTACCACCTGCAGAAGGTGCAGCAGTAGAACCAACCACTGTCGCATTGGCTGGCCTCAGATCAGCCCCAGAAACAATATTCCACAAATGCTTTGCAACAAGAATATGTTTCATGAAATAAGACCACATCGGATAGTTGGTGCCATCCAACTTATCATCTTCACGAAGAACTCCAAATAAATCTTGATTGTTCCCAGCCATAGCAACTGTGATAACCTGTAAAAGACCTGAAAACCCAAAAGCCTCAAGGCTATCACTGCAAAAAAGCTGGCTGTCCCAAAAATGACAGCAAATATCTGCAAATTTCTGATCCAAATCAAAGGGCAAATGCAGATCTGACCCAAATGTGACTATGACAGGCAATGTTCACTGCAAAAAACAGCAAATTTGGCAAAAGCCCCAAATTTATTGAGGGCAAATAGGCCAAAGAGAGGGCAAATTCAGAAAAGCCCCAAATTTTGCTGAAATTTTTGCAAATGTGACCCAATGTATGCAAATCTGATGCAAAAACAGCAAATTTGGCAAAAGCCCCAAATTTATTTAGGGCAAATACGCCAAAAAGAGGGCAAATGTGGGAAAGCCCCAAATTTTGCTGAAATTTCGCAAATGTGACCCAATGTCCTGCAAATCTGACTCAATATCCTGCAAAGACTCAATGTCCTGCAATCAAGCTGTACAGACAGCTCAAGTACAACGTACAGCTGTACTGTCAGCTTAAGTACTGCTGTACAGCTGTACGGACGTACAGTGTACCACTGAAGGTACGCAGATCTGTGTAAGATTTGTACTGCAGGTACGGGAGATCTGTACAAACAGTACGACGAATGGGCAGCACAGTACAAACAGTACGGATCGCGTGTACGACTGAAGGTACGACGATGCAGATGTACGGCGGCGCAGAGTACGGAGCACATACGGAAGGTACTGCGCAGTGTACATTACACGTACGGAAGGTACGGTGCAGAGTACAACTGATACCACTGAAGGTACGACGGATCTGTCACTGCACCGTACGTACGGCGAACTGCAGGTACGGATACCTTGTACGGCGATGGTACTGTTGTGCGACGGATCTCAGTACAGCGATGCAATGCGCAGGTACAGCTTCGTGCAGCACGGATGCAGCCACTGAAGGTACACCTCGAATGAGCTGGGAATGGGTCGACCAGCAGGGCAGAAAACTCTCAATGAGCAATGGAGGACTAGGGGCTGAGGAGAGCTGAAAAGCTAGAGCAAAACCTGCTCTGATACCACTGAAGATGCAAAACGAAGAGAGAGAGAGAGAGTGCAGGTACAGGACGAGTCGAGGAAGAAGTCATGTCAAACTTACATTGATGGATAAGGTTCCTAAACACAAGTACAAAGTACTTGTATCTAGGCCTAGGACTAAGTGTCCTAGGTGTCACATAGGACTAAGTGTCCTATGTGGCATAGAAGGCACTAACACTATAAGTGCCTACACTTATGCCTACAAGGCACATACCATGGCCTATAGGGCATCACTAGAACCACCAAAAGATGGCCTACACAATTCTCATCTATTAGTGACTGTTCCCATCTTCAGTTGCTGAATAGAAGCCCTAAAAAAAGTTCAAGAGCGGTCCACTGTTAAAGACAGAAAAGACCACCATAATATCCTTCTAGGGCTCTAATTCAAAAACTAGGCCCACACATCAAGAAGGGGCAAAAGCTCATTGCAAAAACCTCACGTTTGTCTCCAAACCCACATTTCATACATGCTTGTTGAAAAAACCTTGTAGAATATGAGGCAAGTACAAACCCCACAGAAATTCCCACCAATCTTGCAGTGACAATTTTAACAGATTTTGTACCATTCACCTTCCAGTATTCATCGCACCACCACTTTATGTACCATAGCTTCTATCTCCAGCATCTCCCAGTCCTGGCACAATAAACCTACAGAGAAATTTGCTTTGCTTAGACAAACTACCAAAAGAGAGGGCCAAAACTGGCCAATCAATATCGTTATGTCTGTCTCACATCACATTTTAATTAGAAGTCTGTCTACGACCTCACCAAAAAACAATGCAGACAGTCATGCAACATTTACCCTTTGTCATTCAAAGAGGAGTCGATGATTCCTGTATATACTCGTAAACTACAAAAAAAGGTTACCCAAAAATAGAATAACTTTATTGTGCACATTATGATTAAAAAAAAGATCAGAATAAGGGCGTTTCTATTTTGATATTCACAGTCTTTACCCAGGAAATTTCTCTCCTAAAAACTTGAGAGCTGGCGGAGCTGCTACAGCAGAAACCTGCCACATAAGATACCGTCATGTTATTAAGCATCACATCAATATGACCTTATAGCTTCCTTCGAGGACACTAGTAGAATGGAGGGGGGGGACTACTGCCCCAGAAAATGGCAACAATTACGACTTTATTCCCCTTCCATGTCAAAAAGCAGTTCAACAAACAGGGTACAACGGCCTCACACAATCAAAAGCTGGTAAATGTGTAGAGCAGCTACACACACACACACACACACACACACACACACACACACACACCCCCCTTCATAAGGTTGGAATATATCCAATCTTACAATCAGGATTTGTAAGACAAACAAAAGAACAATGAGAGAGAGGGGACAGAGGAGAGAAAAAGAGAGAGGAAGTAGTGGTTTAGAAGAGACATGAAACAACGCAAAGAGTAAAATGTTTAGTAAAAATAACTTAGTAAGCGACACTAAACTTATGCACATCAGTACCCAAGCATAAAATGCCATCTGAAATTCCAAAATCTATTGGGTAAGCCCAATGGTTTTTAAGCTGTCGAATTCCATAAGGAAGAAGAGAAAAAGAAATGTCACATGCACACACCCCCACACACAGAGTATATATTAGATTGTTTTTTTTATTCTTATGTTTTTAAAGAAACACCACTATGCAAACACAAGAAAACAAAAGAAACACCAACTATATCAACACAAGAAGGGCCGGATGGGGGGTTTTAGGAAAGCAAAACACTGCCTAGAACCAGATGGTGTCCAAGAAAATGGGCTCTGAAGCTGCCACTTTGGATGTTAATTCCACATTTCAAGATCCTAAACATACCGAAAGCAAAAATTCCAAAGATATAACGGATCTACAATGTAGAACAGAGATGATTCTCTTCAAAACTTTTCTTGTAAATAGAGAAACAAATGCACTTCGGTTGTACAAGAAGAAAGAACCTATAGAATTGAGAAATAATAACTCCATATTCAGCCATATCAGAAAAATGAGTTAATCTCCTATGTAAACCAGCCATGTCTATTACTATATTTACACACCCCCCCCCCCCCCCCAAAAAAAAAAGGATTCCTTTATTGTGATTCACGTACAAAGCTCCTAGGCACACATTCCATTGAGCAAAATGACATGCATTCACAAGGATTATATATCCAATCTAACGAGTTACAAAATGAAAAATCTAAGGTGTTAATACACGCGACTACTCACACATAGAGTCTTGGAAAGAAGCCAGCAACAAAATATAGTATCAAAGAAAGAAAAATTACTGAATAAACCCTTATGATCTAAACTAAGGAAGGTAACACACACTGCACACATGCAAACTTTGCAGAAAACCTGCTAAGTTTGCACACAGAAAACCTGCAA
Source organism: Dipteris shenzhenensis (assembly GCF_047967505.1). Classification (NCBI taxonomy): domain Eukaryota; kingdom Viridiplantae; phylum Streptophyta; class Polypodiopsida; order Gleicheniales; family Dipteridaceae; genus Dipteris; species Dipteris shenzhenensis. The sequence goes on along the minus strand of NC_141600.1, from coordinate 35,781,030 downwards.
AACTATATACAATGAACCTGCTACATTTCCATTTTCACTCGTAAAACATATTTTCTCCGTTTTGTAAACCTGCACAATTTTAGGCAATTTAGTTATATTTAAGCTTAAAAATCTGCAAATTCTCAAGAAAAACCTTCAAATTTTGAAACCTCAAGTTTTGTGATTTGTTGAGAAAAATGTTTTCCGTGAACATTGATGCAAAGTTGAAAGAAGCCATAAATGCAAATCAGTATCAGCAAAACAAATACTTGTTAGAGTATCACGGTCCCCACCTGTGAGCCCCCAATCCGAGGGGACAAGGTAGCAGGAGATAATAGGGGGCTAGGGAGGCATACCCAAAAGACATACCTGCCTTGGACCTGAGGCAGCATCAAGCAAGCATGTCGCGAGTTCTTGAGGCACCATCTGGAGCAGCAGCAGGGTCTCTGAAGAGGGCATGCAGGTCAGCAATGTGGCCTGCCAACAGCAGCCCAAGAGCCCTACATAAGGGCCTATTTATAGGCCAGGCCTAGTGTCACGGGGACGTGAATTTTGTAAGCACATAAGCTATGACTAAGTTTGTAACCAGTTTGGCTAAAAAGGATTAAAAGGTTGCCCCTAGACAGTACCAATGTTTGTCATTGGTTAGTGGGGTTAGAGCCTTTAAAAAGTTGCCCCTAGGAAACCAACGTTTCCTTGGTACATGGGGCTAAGGGCATTAATGTGCCACGTGTCAAAAGTTGCCCCTAGAAAACCAACGTTTCCTTGGTACAAGGGGTTAGGGGCATTAATGTGCCACGTGTCAAGCATGCAACCTACCAGCTCCACTTTTAGCATCTTTCCCCCACTTTTAGCATCTTTTCCCCTCCTTTAGGGTAGATGGCGTCCAAATCAAGGGCCTGCTCTAGAATTCGCCCACTTCTGCATCTTCTCCTGCTCCTTCTTGCTGTGCCAGACCTTCCAGAGGTTGCTGGTCGCTGTTTTGCTGCTGTTTTTTCTCTGTTTCCTTGCATCCAGCCCTGTTGCACACAGCCCGAGTCAAGGAGCACCTTCTGCGATCTGCTGGAGCTCCTCCTGGCGCATATCTGCTGCTGTACTGCGTGTTTTTCAGCCTGTACGGACCTTGTTTCAGGCGTCCAATGCTTGCACACGCAGCCCGAGGCTAGTTTCTCTTGCTGCAAATTAGGGTTTCTGGCTGTGAAACTCTGTTTTGAGGTCTTTGGCAAGGTTCTAGATACCTCAGGGACCTGTTCTTGTGAGGAGCAGGTGTTTTTGGTCGCAGCCCGTGCTGTGGGCACGCGATCCTGGATTTCCAACCCAATTTCTCTTTGTTTTCACTATGGGATTGATTTCTAGTTCTCTGTTTTGAGATTCTCTACGGGATTCCCTAGGTCTATTGCAATCACCCAGCTACAAAGGGTGAACCCAGGTTGTTGAGGTCAGAGGATGCCTATGCCTTGCTCTAGCAGTTGGGATGCACAGTTTGCCAGTTTGATGCAGTGTGTGCCTAGTGTGGGCCCGGTGAACAGTGGTAGCCAGTGGGAATGGTTCAGGGTGCGCCCTGGTTGTAAGTCTGCTATTACTTTTCACTAAAGAAGAATAAATAAATACCACAAGGGGCGCCAAGTGTTTGGGGCCGATTGGTGTCGCTGTGTGATCATTGAGCAAGGGCATTCTAGCCTCACCTGTACTTTCTTTTATGCTACTTGATGTGGTGTGATTAATTAGGAGTTAAGTGGCTGTAATTGACGGTGTGTTCAGAGATAGTTGTGGTTTACCGCCCTTTGGGGTTCTGAAGGCCGGTTACACCAAGTCGGCCTGGTCAGCCCTTAGTCGGCTCAAATAGCCGCATAACCGACCTGGAGGGTGCCCAAAACTATGCTGTTTAGTCCCTGCTGGTCGGGTTTTTTGGTGCCCTGGACAGGGCCTGTATAAACCCCCCCCACATGCCTCCATTCTCCATCCACTAGGACTGAAGCCTCTACACACAAGCAGCGTGCATATGAGGGGGAAGATCACTGAGGATACTCAGCAGTTTTGGACAGCATCATTTGCTGGCTCTTTTGTGCTCATCTTGAGCTCGTCTATCCCACACTCTGGAAGAATATACTTTGTCTCTCTCTCTCTCTCATGTGCTGTTCTAGGGAGGTTTCATCATATCAGTGTGATCATTATGAGTGTACCTTGAGCTGAAGGTCGAAGAGAGATGTGAGGGATTCTATCTTCCTATTTCCAACACGGTATCAGAGCAAGGTTTCCAGCTCTAGAAGGAAGGAGTTCCTGAGCAAGAAGGCGACTCCAAATCACACTCAGGTTTGCTGCATAGCAATTTATTTACTGCAAGTCTATTTTCAGATTGCTGTGTCTTATTACAGCAAAAATGATGAGAAAGAAGCATCTATAGTCTCTTCAACCATCGCTCATCCTTCCTCCTCTTCTCATCTTCCTTCATCTTTTATCCCAAACTTTGGCGAGTCTAGGAAGCTGGATGGGACTAACTCTCCCACATGGAAGGTGAAGATCTGGAGGCATCTCATGGCGAAGCTCGTAACGGGCATTGACGAAAGGCCGAAGGACTACATACTGGACAGCAAGCAAAGAATACTAATACCAATAGATGTGGATGATCTCGCAGCCTGGGAAGTAAAGGATGCCCAAGCCCTAGCCATGCTGATAGGGACAACAACAAACGAAGTGATTCTCCATATTCAAATGGTGGGGACGTCTGTAGAGGCATGGGCCATATTGAAGGATTTGTATGGGACATATAATACGTCTTGGATCGTCACTCTCCAGCATCAGTTGTACAATTTGGATATGAGTGAGGTAGACAACGTACATGACCACTTGACAAAGATCAAGGTGGTGAGGGACCACCTCGCTTCAGTTGGTCAGAAGGTAGACTCGAGTCAACTAACTTTGCTGACACTTCACAAGCTACCTAGGAGTTTCAAGAGCTTTTGACATCACTGCGGGACAGAGGACCAAGCCTCTCACGTTCGAAGAGCTTGGCCCTTTTACTATTACAAGAGGAGGCTCAGGAAAAACTGTTCAATCAATCGGATGAGAAAGCACTTGTAGCGAGGGACAAGACTGCCAAAGGCAAGTCCAAGCATTCCAAGAACAGCAAGACTGAGGATGCAAAGAAGAAGATGATGATGAAATGTTTCTACTATGAAAAGCTTGGTCGCTTAGCTAAGGAATGCCAAAAAAAGAAGGTAGACCTAAAGCGGAAGAGGGAGCCCAAGGCGAAGGATTGACTTAGCCAACGTCACTGCCAATGTACTCTTCATCATTATTGAGTATTGCTCAGCCTATGCAATGAGCGAAGGCAAGGAAAGCTGATACGTGGATAGTGGAGCCTCGAAGCACATGCTTAACAAGAAAGATTGGTTCAAGACCATGGAAAGTACGCATCTTGACTCCAAGGTAGCTGTGGAGGATAACCGGACATGCCTTGTGAAGAGTGTTGGTAGTATCCCACTCTTCACGACTGCAAGAGACGAGAAGCTGATTTCAGGTGTACTCTATGTACCCACTTTATGCAAGAATCTTTTATCTGTCAGCCAGATGGACAAACACAACATGTCGATACTATTCAACAACAACAAAGTCGCTGTCACATCGAAGGCAATTGAAGAAGAGGTTAAAGAACTTCCAACAATACCTCATCCCAAGGTTACCATCAAGGAGGTGAAGAAGACTGAAGAACCTCGGGAGGAGGAGGAGGAGCAGGACATCCCAATGCTAGCTCCAAAGGCATCTCCAGCAAAGAAGAAGCTACCTCAATGGTATTTTAAGACTTTAGCAGACTCACGGGTAACAGACATTCGCAAGATAGAGCCGTTCCGAAGTGGTGATCTCAACGCAATGTAAAGACTCCCCCATGAACTATGCAATGGTGGCTCATCTTGAGAAGCCTCGAACCTTTGAGAAGGCACGGGATATCCCAAAATGGCACAATGCTATGTGGGCAGAAATGAACGTCATTCTAAAGAACAACACCTAGGATTTGGTGGACAAGCCACCCAAGCAGAAGGTAATTGCTAACAAACTGGAATATAAACTGAAGTTCAAGTCTGATGGGAGCTTGGACAAATACAAAGCACAATTGGTGGTGAAAGGTTACACACAATCAAAGGAACTTGACTTCGATGAGACCTTCGCTCCCACAACCAGTATGGTGACAATATGCACCGTTGTTGCTTTGGCAGTCCATCATGGATGGCCTATTTTTCAGATGGACGTGAAGTACGCATTCTTGAATGGAACCCTAGAGGTGGTATATGTGAATCAGCCACCAAGCTTTCAAGTTCCAAGGTCCACATCCAAGATATGCAAGCTGAAGAAGGCCGGGGGCATGGTACCATCGAATAGACAAGTTCTTCTTGAAGATCAGGCTACAGCGGAGTCCATCTAAGGCAAACCTCTATCTCTTCTCTGAGAGGGGGTTGCGGCTGGTACTTATCTATCATGTACGTGGATAATCTTGGTGAGTTCTCACAGCAGATTTATGCACAATTGATTGTTCTTAAAATCCACCCTATGCTGCGATTAACTTAGATGTAGATAGCCTTCAACATTCAATGAATCTACGACCTGTTTTATCAAAGCCAACACCTACAGGCTCTCCTACCTGCATCTGTGAATGTATTACGGCAGGCTCTCTATCTTTTTCCTAGCAGCCAGCACACCAAACCTGCACTCTCTCATTTGCGCACAGTTTATGTAGTCCCCCCCAAGGTTCAGTACCCCTATTTGGATTTTATCACATAATTTTAATGCTAACAGTTCTCTACATCATGCATCACCCATTACTAGCAAGAAATAGCAAAACAAGAAACACCCATGATGGTGTCAATTGTGAGAAAGAGACAAAGGTGTAGAAGTACAAGGAGGGCTGAGCAGACAAAATGTAGAGGTCACATCAATGTAAGGTACAAATAAGTTTTAAAATGACTTCTATAGTCCCCTAGGAGTGTACTTTTAGCCGTGTATATCACCAAACTCCCCTTTAGCACCACTATGCTAACTTGCTAGTACTAGGTTTAGCTGAATTTTCTCCTCTATTACAGGACAGCCCCACATATACTGCCTCTCATCAAGGGCTTCTAAATGTTGTGATAAAGAGAGAGAGAAATAGGGCTTAAACTATTTATTACAACAAAAGCAACACAAACGCAAACACAAAGGCACAAGAGGAAATGAGTGTTGCATCAAGCAGTACACAAGAAGACCAGATTGACATCCAAAAATGGTACAAACCTAAGCAATAGAAAGAACTGGGATTTGAAACTCCCCAGTTTGATTTCTAAGCTTGAGTTTGATGAACCTAAACATCAATGCCTTGACTTTATACAAGTAAAAATCCTACCATGACAAGTTCAGGATTTTCTTCCAAACAGTATCTGAATGGCCTCACAGAAACTCAAGAATATAAGTATGAAATTCAAGTCTTTATGTACCCTTTCATACAAAGATGTGTGGTTTGAAACCAAATAAGAATTTCTCAAAGAAGTTGGGCTTGGATATTAACACCATTTTTTATAAAGAGGGCTTTGATATTAGCACTTATTCACACTCACCACACGAATAAGTTTGTGATCAATGTTCCGCTCCTTTAAGAGATCTATAGTGGCCACCATTGTTCCACCTGCAAGATCCACGTGTCTAGACATATTGTATCTGCTTCTGGGGAGGCATCACAACAGCTCATTCTGAAAGCCCTAATAAAACTCAAGGACTTGAAAATATTCACGAATTAAACAAAAGAACACCTTATCATAACCTTTGCAGATCCAGGCATCAGTAAGAGAAGCTCATATTTGACTTTTCAACAGGGCTATCCCTGCAAACACCTAGTATGCCTTAATACCTGTTGCAAGCATAGGATCAGCCACAATGACTCGTGTATTGTTTGGAAACTTTTCTGGAAGCCTGTAAACCAGGAATGTGGGCATTAGCTATACACATTCTGAAAACGGCCGATACTAATAAGCATGAAAACTTGAATGCTGCTTCAAAAGAACTGCAATTTATCAAATCAATTGCATTGGGTGGTTTTTAGTGGAATTAAAAGAAAATAGAGAAGATGAGTAAGACCAACTCACTTGTTGAGATAAAGACTAGGCTTAAGTGTAGCCTCATCTCGTTGATATCCTGTTCATAAAGCTGATGGATTGAGGTCAAGGATACTTAATAATGTCCACACAAGATGTAAGAATTAAGATCTTCAAACATTCATAGGCTAGTAAAAACCAAGAAAAATGTTATCCCCGAGCTCTGTTAAGATTTGCCTAAATTATCAACCTAAAATATAGATAAAGATGGGGGACCATACCAACATGATAGGTTTGTGTTGCTGGCAATACAGTAGATATGTGTTCCACAAGAACAAGGCCCGCTCTGAGTATGGGTACTACCTACAAAGAACAAGAGTTGATTGCCATGTGCCACATTTGAGAGTCACGATGGATGGAAATGCAGGCAGGCATCTTTGAACCTATGCACTTTAACCTGGTGATACTTCACACATGGTAGCTAAAGAATGGGCGGTCACTCACTGACCCTCACTGGGTCCCTGGGATCAATGAACTCCACGTTTGCCACTCCACATGGTGTTTGAACTTCACCTGTAACGGTTGTCTAACCACAATATACCAAGCAGCAATGAGTTATCCATATTTACCCAAATTTCTCAGCAATACCGGGCGTGCCTCTTCACAGCGCTGAATTCAATAACATTGGTTTGTGTGGCAAATAGAAAGGTTCAAAAAGGAACTCACCAACCAGTCTCTTGAAGCTTCATAGATAAGATACCGTCCAAGCTCTGCTAAAGCGCTTTCTGCGAAAACGTGCACACGTTGCCAAATTTAACAGTCTAAAACGTTTCATAAGCGGAATGTAAGGTGTCATCAATTGCCAAAGTACAACTCTAGAAGTGGGTCGTACTAAAAATTGGAGGAGGGCTCAGCTCATTGCGAAGGACAGATATCCAATGTTTGATCAGGGGGTGAGGAGGCACATACACCTGTTGACAGAGATCGAGTTTTTCAAAGAAAAAGCAGCTGCCGGAGATCGAGATAGCAAATATGTCATCTTTCGGCAAATGGAATTTCTTTGAACAATATTTGCAGAGACAAATACCAGCATCTGATCATCGCTGACCCTCCGGCTTTCCGTTGCAGATGCGGATCTTACAACCCACCTACGATCCCTATGCAGTTGAGCTTCAGACCCCAACATCGGAAACCTCAAAGGGGTTACCTGCTGTGACAAAATACTAACTCGCTTGCTGAAATTAGTTATGTCCTGTCTAACATAGTTTGGAAGCTTCATACCCTTCAAGCTGTTCACGATCCAACTTTTAGACACGACAATCAGATTTCAGTGTAAATTGCGTGTAGAACCACGAAGCAATGTGCATTGTGCACGTTAAACGATTCAACAAAACGCCTGAGCGAGAAAAATGCAGCGCAAACTTTCTACATTCAAATGTGGAGAAGAAGGTAATGGCTAGGTCAAGATTGAAAAGAACCAACAAAAAACACGAGGCAAAGGTGAAGTAGGAAGGAACTAGAAGTTCGCACATTCTATCTCGATCGCCGAGGTAGGCGGGGAAGAGGAAAAGCAATAGCAAAAGCAAACCGGGGAACTAGAAAGGAACCGCCCACGTACCGGGGAAGAGAGATGGAAGGTTACCCTGCCGTGCTGCTGCTGTTGGAGCTGCTGTTGCTGGATTGGAGAGTGGGGAGGAGAGGAGGGGAGACGGGCAGTTGGGGAGGAAGAAGTGGAGGAGCCAAGAAATCCGAGAGCTGCCATGGTCTCGAGTTCACCCTACTCTTGCTTCTGCTCTCGCCCACTCTGCTTCTGCTCTCTCTCTCTCGCACTCTCTCTCTCTCTCTCTCTCTCTCTCTCTCTCTTTTGGCCTCTACTCCATCTGGCTACCTGTTGCGACGTTATTCGCTCCACTCTTGCTTCTTCTGCTCTCGGCTCTTCCTTCTCTTGCTTCTGCTCTCGCCTCACTCTGCTTCTGCTCTCGCCCTTGAACTTTATCACTCTACTCTTTTCCTTTGCTCGCTCCCTCCCTCTCTCTCTCTCTCTCTCTCTCTGTCTCTCTCTTTCTTTGATGTTTCTCTCGATCGCGAAATGTTGCGTCTCCCTCTAATTTCACTATTTATACGAGGTAAGAGCACGAATCCGACCAGGTGAATGGCAGAGGGCCTTGGACATGAAGCTAAATGAAATAACCAGGGAGCTGTTTGATAGAGGTATAGTGGCCGATTGGTGATAGCCATTGAGGAGGAGGACCAATAGCCAAGGATGTTCAAGAATGATGTAAAATGATTGACTCATTTGTATCATATGTCCAAAAGATCTCAGAAATTGAAAGTCCACGGATCTTGGTTGTTGTTTCCACGGGTCCGTGGAATCTTGGTTCCACGGATCTTGGTGGTTGTTTCCACGCACTACATTTGGTTGTCATTGAGGCACTTGCGTCGCTCAACGGACCTCACCACCTTTGTGCGATCCAATCACACACCTGAGCTTGGATCTCCACTGCCACCGCACCTCTGCGTGAGTTGAGGCTCCCGCACCCAGATGAGATGCGAGCATCTGGGCTTTCGAAAAGGATCTTTCCACCCAGCCGTCCAATGCTGGGCTGGAATCCCACATTTTGTAGACTCTGGGCTGGCATTTGACTGCTAGGGAGCCCCGCTGAGCCAACTCTCAATCTCCATGGAGATGCCAAAACGTTCTGCCAATACAATACCACTAGCTGGCGTGGGGAGGTCCTCTTACCCATGAACATATGTGTCTAGCAATGCTCACAAAAAACCTGTAAACTAAAGCTAAAATATAATTAAATTGTTGAAAATTTTGAAGATTCTTGGGGCTTCAAAAGTTTCAAGGTTCCTCTTAAGATTTTAAAGCTAAAATATAACTAAATTGCCGAAAATTTTGAAATTTTATAAAATTGAGAAAAATGTTTTTTGTGAACACCGACTCACTCGGTAAGAAGTCGCCTGGACTAAGAATGATCTAAAATGATTGACTTATCCTCATAATATGCTCCAAAGATGTAAGAAATTGAAAGTCTATGCAAATTAGTGGCATCTTAAGATACACATAAATTTATGCATTTGTATAAACATGTGTATCATATATAATATATCCATGGTGTCTCAAAAGGCAAATTGAGTATTTTACTAAAGATTCACGTGTGATCAAAGTGGATCCTTCCTATCATATTATGTATAAATAAAAGTGTACGTAGACCAATACCCTAGCTAAGTAAGCATGCATATATAGTCATGGATTTCAAGGCATGGTAGTGCGAAGATGAGCACATGCCAAGGCATATGCACAGTAGAGTCACGCATAATATTGACAACAGGAAGCTAAGTCTCGACTGCAGAGTTGTTGAGATCAAGAGAAAAGGGAGACCTGCCTAGGAAGACCAATTGGCCATCGCATACTTTGTACGTTGAGCGTCAGGGCAACAACCAACGTACCAAGTCACCACAAAGCTACAAGGGGAGGAGGATGATCACCAAGCCAGAAGCAATGGAGCCGGCATGTATGAATGTATCACGTAGACCATCACTCTAGCAGCACACGTAAAGAGTGACAGCAGACAATACGTAAAGTGTGATAGTGAAGAATAAACGCAAGACTAATTGGTAATGCATCATGACCAACCTGAGCAGCAACCAAGAATATATGCAATATATCGTCCAGTGAAAGCTAGCCCACCAGCAACAAGTAAGAATATAGAGCGCAAGCAGAGGCGTCTAGAAAGAGCTTAAATGGATACAAGAGTACACGCCATCTCACATCACCTGGAATGGTCAATGTAAGTAGCATCCACAGCGATGGCTATTGTTCCATTCAAGGATCTAGAATTATAACCAAGTCGGCCACAAACCAAGTCGTGTACATAGAACAATACCCTAGCTATTTAAGCATGCATATATAGTAATGGATTTCAGGGCATGGTAGTGCGAAGATGAGCACATGCCAAGGCATATGCACAGTAGAGTCATGCATAATATCGACAACAGGAAGCTAAGTCTCGATTGCAAAGTTGTTGAGATCAAGAGAAAAGGGAGACCTGCCTAGGAAGACCAGTTGGCCATCGCACACTTTGTATGTTGCGAGTCGAGGCAACAGCCAACGTACCAAGTCACCACAAAGCTACAGGATGACAACTAAGCCAGAAGCAATGGAACCAGCATGTATGAATTTATCATGTAGACCATCACTCTAGCAGCATACGTAAAGAGTGACAATGGAGAATACGTAAAGTGTGATAGTGAAGAATAAACGCAAGACTAACTCGTAATGCATCATGACCAACCTGAGTAGCAACCAAGAATATATGTAGCATATCGTCCAGTGAAAGCTAGCCACTAGCAACAAGTAAGAATATAGAGCGCAAGCAGAGGCGTCTAGAAAGAGCTTAAACGGATATTTTAAGCCATTCACATGTCACGTTGTAATACCTAGAGCTAGGATTGATGAAGCATCAAATCCAAATCACTTTCCCACATGAAAAACGTTGTATCACAATGATATCAAGATAATTGTAAAGCAAGCTCAATCTACGAGTTTTTGTTAGGATCTAACGCAATCTCATTGCAACAACTATAGTCAGGCATAAGCTATTTCATATAGATCACGTATCAAAAACAAACAAGCAGGAAATATATCCTTTGCGAAAAATCATAGTTACATGCCTACCAGAGATCGTTCAATCGCCATGAATGGGATCAGGAATGGACGGTGGAAATGACAAGAGAGACATATGGGCCTTGTAGCAATACCATAGGGATACCACAATAGAAAGTATGCACCAACAGAACCCCTAGCTAACCAAAAGCAAGAGCTTGTAGCTTCAAGACATCACCAAGGAGAGAGATAGGCCACTGATCTTGGTGGGTTCCATGAGGAATCCTCTAAATCTCGAAATCTAAGGGGATCCATCGCCCTACTTATAAATGCATTTACATGTATAAGACTAAGTCACATGCCACCGACCCAAACATATGCCATAGAACGTGAAAACCTTACAGTAGAAGTCTATGATACCATACTTCATATTTGAAACACTACTCATTACCTTGAGTCTACATATACTTCGCCCAAAGGGAAATTACATTTATACGGTGAAAGTGAAATCAATATTTTGTTACTGTCATGCCCAAATGAACCTTTAGATTAATGGCATTTTGTGATTTCAATATCAGTCATGATTATCCAAGTAATGAGGGAACCATAAAATTCACCATAGACCAGCATATATGATGCAATCATCCCAAAAGTTGCTACATAGAGTATCCCAAATGAAAACTTTAGAGAGAATTATTGGTCATCTCCTAAAGGCCCACAAATCCAAACCACACATAAACTGGAAACATAAAATATCCCAATGTCTTTGGTGGGTTATCAACTAGTAGCATGCTGCCAATAGTATATCCACGGAAGTAGTATTGCTTGCTAGGCCACCTTCACCAAAGTTGCTGAGAACACTATCAAACATTAAAAATACTTTAGTGAGAGTTATAGGTTCCCTAATAAATGCATATAAGTGAACCCACAATAAAACTCATAACCATAAGTATCTCAGTATCCCTAGTAGAACATCATCTTGCAGCATGGTGCACATAGTCCATCCATTTCCCATCAAGGAGATAGTGTTGGTTGCAAGACTAACATCTAAGAGCTAGATGTGGTCAGTATATCAACCTTCCAATAAGGAAGTAGTTCCTTGCGATAATCAACAAGTAGATCTAACACAACAAATATGAGTACTAAAGTGTTGTTAGCATTGCATCCAACAATAAAGTGATAAAAGGTGTAATAATGCAGTGTATGTGTGTGTGTGGATGTGTCTTTGTGTGAAACCAAGTTGACAAGTGTGTGTGTGTGTGGCCCACCTCCAACCCAGAGGATAAGACCACATGGTGAGGGGTAAGGCCACCATGTGGAACTTACCCCTCACTTGCAACACAGAGATTAATAAGTTTTAATATATCAAACAGTAAACCAAGAAAGGTATTATTTTTCAAGAAACGGAAGACATTTTTAGTGATCAAGTACGGATTAAATACATTTTTCTCAAACAGACCAATTAGTCGCATTAAATCAATATACACCCATGACACATGTGAAGCATTGTAAATAAGGGGTAACACTTGTGAGACACAAACCTTGTACGCAATAATCTTTGGTCTATTACCAACTGCATGAATAAATGACACATTAGTACAAGGGAGTTTATCTTTCTTCCAAAAGGTATGGGTTTCATAACACCCAATAAAAGGTCTAGAGAGTGTAATGGAAGTGTTCAGATAAGTGGTGGAATAAGTGTCATAAGTGGGTTTGATAGTGATAATCTCCAAAGGGTAAATACATAGTGGATCATCTGGATCAAAGGGTTTGTTGTGAGAGAAACAATCCAAGATAAACGTGTTGTTAACAAATATAATATCATCCATAAAACGTGCGGAGAGATAGAAGGCTTTAAGTTTCTCCATGTCTTTAAGTCTTGACAATTTGAGAATAAACCGTATTTCAAACCAAGCAAGATACAGGTTACACCAAAGTGGAGAGAGTATCCCATAGGAATACCTTTAGTTTGAATGTATACATCTCCACCTAGTTTAGTGAAACAATTGTCTAGTATAAAAAGGTTGAGATTAATGAAATCTTTAAAGTTGACCGTACACTCTTTATATTTCTTTGTCATCAGTACAAATTGTTTCTTGCCTTTTTTAACCCAAGGTAGCTAGCTTTAAGATTTTGAAGCGCATCAATAAGGCTATACCTACCTTGGTGGGGAATGGCTTCATAGCATGACAAGATGTCAAAGGTAAATACTGAGAATACTCTCCGGTAAATTAATTATAAAGACATATTGGTTGTGGATAATCCAATATGCATTAATACGAGTGCGGGTAAAGGTCCACAAATCTTTATGAATCCTTTCAGTATATTCTTGAATTCCAATATCAAGGGCAATCAACATTTTAGTGATAAGGGCAGTAATATTGGTAAACATTCAGTTGTGGGCATTAGTGAGCCATCTAAATGCCTTTTTATGTGCCTTATACATCCCCACCATGAGATAAGGGAAAGTTAAATTAGATGGTTTCTTAATCCCATATGATAATGAATATATTCCAACAATTTCTACAACCTCATTTTCTGTGACCCGAGCTATTGAGAATTTCGGTGAATCAAGTGTGTGCTTGGCAGGAAGTCTCATTAGCTTTTTGCAGATGAAGGTAGGGGTCTGTGAGGATTTATCCAATCCTGAAATATACAGATGGTACGTAAGGTAATCCACTTCATCCATAATATTTTTGTCTCAAAACCATGGCTTTTGGTTGAACCTATGATTCGGGAAAAGGGTTTTGAATTTGATATGGACAATCACCTTAATGCAATCCGCATGTTCTAGTAAGACATTAATGCGCATCCAAGAACATCACTTGGTCCAAGCTATATTTAGCTCTTTAATAACCGGGTAGGGGTTACCAGGCACAAGGGGTATATGATTAAGACCTTTTCTCATAAAGTCTTGCAAGGTAGGGTGTCTGTAGACCAAGGGGTCAGTAGACACGACATGGATACCAAAGTTATCCAAGTTTTGAGTAAAGGCTTGAAACCTTTTAGATGTGGCACAAATGCAAATCAGGGAATCACTAGAACAGTCACAAAATGTGTCCAGTGGTTTATAGAAGGTGGTTGCCAAGTTTCTTGGAAAATTTCATCCAAATTTAATGTCGAACGTAGACCATGACTTCTTAATATCAAATTTCTAAAATATTTCCATAAAGACCAATTTCGGTGAAATTAAAAAAAAAAGTTAGTAGCGAAAAGGAGATGAATAAACCATTTTGATTTCCTTTCACTTCTATTGAGCAAAGATAAATCATTAGCATTTTTAGAGATAAATCTTACATGCTCATCATCATTGCTAAACTCCAGTGCTTTAGAGGTATCGCCACTAAAGTCTTCTGAACCATGAAAGGACCGAGGTTTCTTGGTGGAACTCTTCATGGTAGAAGAAGTCATCGTAAGTCATTTGAGATCCTTGTTTTTTGATGGAAGGAGTATAGCTTCAATAGTGTTGGCTGCTGAGTATTGATGAGTCGAGGCAAAAGTGGGGAATTCAGAGTGAAAATAGCTAGGTTACAAGTTGTCTTTAGCATAAAATCGTGAAACCAGAAATACACTAAGAGCGCAGTTTTGATCTCCGAGGGGAAAGAGGCAGCCCAGCCAATAAAGGCATACACCAGAGTAGGCCCAGAGAGGAAGGAAAAAAGACAAATTCTAGAAAACAAACCATAAGAGATGATCTAGCCAAATAATAGAAGAAGAAGAAGGAGACTTGGTCAGATCTTTTGCACTGGCACTTGAGAAAGGGTCTATAGGTATTCCAGTAGTTTTTTAGGAACTTTTTAGGTTCCCAAATTTTGTCTTGATTGATGGGTCCCTTAGTTCTGGCAATGAGGGTAGTGCTAGAGCATTTAGAAGGATCTAGACCAGAGACCTTGATTTGTGGGATGTCAAAGAAAAAGTCATTAGACAATAGATGGATTGGATGGCCAGTGTTTTGCAATGATCAATCACTTCCGTTAAGAAACTGCAGAAGAGAGCTAAGGAAGAGATCGAGAAAGGGGCTCTATGATTGATGACTTCAAAATCCCAAAGTTTATGCTCCAATTTGATGGAATATAGTTCAAGTTGAGGATGAGGGAGGAGGGGGTTAGCACTCGAAAAAGACATGGAAATGACTTTTCGATGGGGAAGAGAGGAAGCAGAGGATCTCATTATGGTCAAGGAGGTCAAAGTCTAGGAGCGGGTTAACAATTTTTGGAATGCTCTTAATTTCTAGAGGAATAGCTGGAATACCATTGAGAAGAAAGAGTTTATTAACAATCAAATGTAAGGTAAAGAAGTAAAAGTTTAGATCCGAAGTGTCTTGAGCATCAATCAAAGGAAGGGATGAAAGTAGTTTGTTGAAGGCTTCCAGGAAATCCAATTTGTCCTTTCATAGATCACTGCTTCATTTTAGTACTTTTGCTATTTGGGGCTCCATTGTACTAGACTTAAGATCCATTGCTTCTTGAACCTGCTTGAAGTTCTCCTCACCAATCTCTTCAACCTTTGCAGCTTCTTCACAAAGGAAAAAGTTAGTGTTTTTTGAGGGTTGAAATTATCTTCCAAGGCCACTAAGGGATCATCCTCAATACCAACTTCCTTGTCTAAATTACAAGATTGAGCAATAAAGGCTAATGCATAATCCTCCCTCAGATTAAATATGGACTGTATGTCATGTAGCAGGACATACTCCTGATCTTGAATCTTGAATGCAGGAAGCAGGGGGATAGCATGACAGTAGCATTCAGTATCAAGTTGTTCAATCAAGACCTTTAAGTGTCTCTGACCTTAATCCGACAAGGTCATAATCTATAGCTTCCCTTCTCTCCTAATCAAGATTGATCTCCTCCTCGTCTACCTCTTGTACTTCTTCTATTTTGTGTCCTCTTCTTCAAGGAGGGCAAAACGATAGACTTATCTTCCAAGCTTCAATAGAATATGAAGAATCTACCTCAAACTTTGAAGTTGATGGAAAAAAAAAGGCCATCGACCAAGCTTGAAGAAAATTCCAAAAGAGCCGTAGGCAACGATGGAAGAAAAAGAGACAATACAAAATCTCACCTAGGAGACCGTAAGCAAAAAAGCACCAGGCATGCTATTGGATCACCAAGAGAGGCATCAAAGATTCATAGAGAGAGCAAAGAATCTTAAGGCGAGGTGTACCTAGAGCTGAATGGAGATTTGCTCCATGCTGAATGAAGATTTGCTCCATGCTGAATGAAGATTTGCATAGAAAATTGATCGATTGGTTGAGCACGCACACCTTAGTGGGTCTCGGGCTCTCTTCCCCTAGTAGTTTACATTAAGAGTTGGATATGAAAAAATTGGATAAAGAAAGGGATGAATGTTATGAGTGTGTGCTTTCTCGGAAAGGGATACTATCTCTTTCTTTTTGAACAAGAAAATATGGCCTTCAAGGCCTTTCATGTGAGTCTATTGAATCAACCACTCTATCTAGAGTGGTGGTCTTCTGGTTTCTCCCTAGAAAAAGAAAGGTCGACAGTAATCCCTATGTGGTTTAAACTCCTAGATTTACCTTTTCCACTGTTCAATTAAGCAACAAAACTCTGCAGTAGCGTTGGAGAGGTAGTTAGGGTTGAAAAAGAGCAATTCAGTAACCCTAGGGGTAGTCCTCAGGTATGCGTTTGGTTAGACATAGCTCAAGACCTTCGAGAAACTCTTACCATCTTGCATGGGAATGGCTAAGTTTACAAAGAACAACCCTTAGTGTATAAGAACCTTCCCAACTCATGTGTCTTGTGTGGGCTCTCTTCCCCCACAATAAAAAATTTCTCTTAGACAAAAGGCAAACCTAAGAAGCCAATAGACTAGAAGACCCCTTTTCAACCACCCAAGTTAAAATGGGTTCCTAAAGACACCAAACCTCAAGGATCCTAGCTTGGAATTCCATAATGTCCAAGACATGCAATTGGAGAAAGCTCTCCCTTCTCAACTTAAGAGTCTAGAAGCTCCTCCAGTGAAAACAAATAATGCCTTTGATGCTCTAGTTTATTAGGAGACTAAGGATGGGATTGCTGAAAATGCTGAGGATGCCAATGGAGAAATTGTCAAACCTAGTTAGTCCTAGAAATTAAATCACCAGGGTGCAAGAATGATTGACATAGAGGAGGGATAATTTGAAGAAGAACTTCCCACTCTTGAGACTATAGAGAAAGACGTCTTGAAGGCTAAAGCCTTGGCAACAATCCAGAACAAGAGAAGAATTTCCCAAGTGAAAGGAGATACTCGAGTCCCCAAGAGCCCTAGCACCAAGGCTAAAAAGGCAAAATGGCTATGTCTCACACTAAATATGTGTGGATTAATTGACCCTGATAGAGGGTTAGTATGAATTTCATTTTTAGTCATATTAGTTTACCCCCCCAGTCGTGTTTGGGGAAGATGTAATAATGTTATCGACACTAGCACTATGGGTGCATACACATGGTGCAACAGAAAAACTAGGAAAACAAAAGAGAAGCCCGACTAGATAGATGTAACAGACTCAAGCCGTACTCGAGAGAACCATATCATGCTCCTCCCAGACTTTCTCCAATCCTTTTCTCTCAAACCACAAACCTATGCTCACAATTTGTGATTTTGAGAAAACCTTCCTTCTAGTTCAAGGCAGACCCCTCCCTTTTCAATGAAGACTACTTGCCAGTCTATTAAGGACATCTAGAGTGAGGCTTTTGCTAAATTCTCCTCCACATTAGAGGCTTGGTAAGAGGCCATCCACAACACCCAAGAAGCTCTTAAGCAGAAACAAAGAAGCTCTTGAGAGTTCATAGCTAAAAATAAAATTTAAAATGTCTATTGTTTGAGTACTAACATCATCTCAATATGACAACCATTTCACAAACCAAGTCTCATCCAAATCGTTCAAAAGCATTGATGTGTTATTTCTACTTAATATCAATAACATGAAAGACACCATATCAACCATTTACTACTCCAACTATAAATAACGAGGTGAACCAATTTAGACTCCATAAAACATCTAAAATAACACCAAATACATTACCAACGTAGTTAGCTAATGTTGTCAACTACATAAGTAGTATCCAAGCCAAAAGTAGCTCACTAGGAGTCATATATGTTATTGGTAGGCATCATTGCATACTAACACCTTCACCCTTTTGAGTGAATAAATCCAATCGAGTACACTTTGCACATGATGCCATATGTGCCCATGGGGCCCCATAACCCCACTAACAATGGTAGCATCGCTATCAAAACAAAAGCATGACTACCAACCATTTACTTGGCATTCTGTCAAGAGTGGTGTTGTTTCACATACAACTAGGCCACATGAAGGACACAACAAGCTCAAAAATCATGCAATATAACTAGCCAATACTTCCATACTCCTCATACATGACCAGTTAAAGATGATCCCACCATCTTTTGGCCATGTGGAAGATAACGAGTCCAATAATCACTTATGTGTTGGATGCATAGCCTCTTAAGGAATGTCTTTCTCTCTATATAAAACATGAGGGGATGATGACCTACCTACATGCATAACAAATACAAGAATAGAGGACCACATCTACATAACAAACTCATCAAATATGAGAATTCTACACCTACCAATCACTTCTTCTTTACTATCCATTTCTAAGTCAAGTTCTTCAAGATAATTGTCCACATCATTATCCTTGTTATGATCACATGATTGCAATGTAGAACATTCAGCTTGTCCCACATTACCAATTGCTCCCACCAAACTCAAGATTCACTTCCTTATCCTTTTCGTCATCATGTAGAGATTGGTCCACAAACCATACACTTGGAGGATCACACATTACCAATTGCTACCACACCAAACTCAAGCTTCACTTCCTTATCCACATTTTGTCCTCATCTAGAGATTGGTCCACAAACCCCACACTTGGAGGATCACACTCCTTCCCCCTTTATACCTGAGGTGAAGAAGCTAGTATAATTTGGGGTTAGGTCAAAGTTTGAGGGACCTCGTTCTACCTCCTCTTGTTGTTTTTGTTTTAACAATACAAGGCATACAATATTGAAGAATTACTTGCATAACTAAAAAATAATCAATAACATTATGTTTACTTTCTAGTCCAAGTCTTGAAATGGATTCAAAAGAACATGTTTTCATGTTGAAACATGCATGTTTTTAAACGTTGTCCTTATATGGCTCAAAGTGTCTCCAACCATTGTTCTATATAGCTCTAAAGGGTTGTACATGGTTGGTCTCTTAGAGGAACTAGAAAGGCTCTCAATGGGGGAAAGATAGAACCTCTCACAATTGCATTTTAAAATGATAGGGTTTTAATGTGAAAGGACCATAAAAGCACTTGTAGACAAGCCATTTTACATTGCACTCTAAGGCTTGACCTTACAATCCCAAAATTTATATTCATAGCAATGAATTCAAATTGGTATTAAAACCCGCAAAATGCACTCAAATTCCAAGCTACCAAACAAAAAATGGACTCAAGTGAATATATCAGAATCATGCTTTAAAAACTTTTTAGATTAACCAAACAAATGACTTCAAATGTGTAGTCAAAGACATTCTCAAATGCCTCCATTAAATTGTGGCTAGCATAGCCACGAACCCAGACTAATCCTTCTCAAACAACAAGTTTCAAAATGCTATAGATTGAGCACAAAGATTCCTTTAGATGTTTAGCTAAAACAATTCTTGAATGCCTCCATTTTGGGTGGTGTCTAGCATATCCAAAAAGCAGCCTAATCCCTCTCAAACAACAACATTTTAAAATGCTATAGTTTGAGTACAAAAACGTCTTCATATGTGTAGCTAAACCATTCTAAAATGCCTCCATTGACTAATGTCTAGGATAGCTAAAAGGCACTCAAATACCTCTCAAACAAAACATTTTAAAGCATTGTAGATTAACCACATATTGCCTTGAAATGTGTAGCCAAAAGCATTCTCAAATGCCTCTGTTTAGCGGTGGCTAACATAGCCAAAAACCACTTTAATCCCTCTCAAAAATTAGTGTTTAAAATATTGTAGGTTGTACACAAAATTGGCTTAATTTTTAAAGCTAAAGCCATTCTTCAATGCCTCCATTAGATGGTGGCTAGCATAGCCAAAAAGCACTCTCAAACACTAGCATTTTAAAACATTGTAGATCGAGCACAAAAAAGCCTTCAAATGTGTAGCTAAACCATTCTTGAATGCCTCCATTGAGTGGTGGCTAGCATAACAACAAGAACTGAAATCCCTCTCAAACAAAAACATTTTAAAGCATTGTAGATTTACCACAAAAATCCCTTCAAATAGTATGGCCAAAACCAATCTCAAATGCCAGCTAACATTGCAAAAACCACTCTAATCCCTCTAAAAAATAGTGTTTTAAAATGTATATTGAGCAAAAAAATGCCTTCAAATGTGTAGCTAAAACCACCCTTGAACACCTCCATTGAGTGGTGGCAAGCATAGCCAAAAAGCCCTCAAAGCCCTCTCAAGAAACAATGTTTTAAATGTTGTAGATTGACCAAAAAAGTGCCTTGAAATGTGTAGCGAAAACAATTCTCAAATGCCTCCATTTAGCAGCGGCTAGCATAACCAAAAGCATCATTTCAAAACTTGTACATTGATCACAAAAATGGATTAATTGTCTATGCCATGCACTTGCCAAATATGGACACTTATGAGAATGGCTATTTGTATGATTCAATGTCCACCTTAGAGCGCTTTTTCAACCTTATGAGGCTAGCTATTTGAACACTTCATTATCCAGCTTATAGTGTTTTTTCTTCCTCACGTTCATAGTGTGTTGATATGCACTTAAAAATTGGCCAAAATGTGAGTTTTCTGTCATCCATATTGCCAAGCACATGCCTGAGCATACAAGGACATATCATGTCTTATGATTATTGCTAAGTGACCATCCCCATGGTTCATAGCATGGGTTTTACCATCTCCATGCGCTATGCATTGTGTCCACCTTTTGGCTATGCCTATCATAGCTATGATATTACTCCACCTTTTGGCTATGCCTATCATAGTAGCTATGATATTAACCTAGGTTGGACATGGTCATGGCTAAGCTCTGATGTCCATAGCCAAGTATAGTTAATGGGCTGATTTAAGTTGATAAAAAGTTTCCTATTGTGTTCCATAACTTTCTTCATGATGGTAAAGTAATGTTTTTGAGTTTTTACTAAAATATATCATAGATTATTTGCATGATGACAAGAGGGGAAAGAAGAGAGTCAATGAAGTTAAGAGAAATAGTTCTTACAGTTGCTCCTACTAGAGTGTAGATAGGCAAAAAAAAGGACCATGCCCGTCATGAGGCTTCGATGGATAGAATCATTGTGGCCCATTCTAGTAAGAATTGAGGGACACTCACATCAATACAAATAACACATGTAAGTGTGACCTAGAAGTTTATTTGAGTTCCTTGCCACATGAGCAATTCACTAACGTAGAGAAGGGGAGAGCAAAAGAAGAAAGCAAAAAGGCAGTGTGGACCATTGTCTTGGGGTTACTTGGCTCAATTCGTATTGTAAGTGATTCATTAATGATTTTATTAATTCATTACATACAGCCTAGTAAAGTGTATACCGACACCTTACATACTTACTCTTAAAATAGAGTGGATTTTATTAGATGTTAAGACCAAATAATCTTACAACAAAGGGACTCAAAGCTAGAAGGTGGAAACCATAGCCTCAAAGTTCATAAAAAATAGCAACCAAGAGAAACTATCTCGGTCTTCCAAAGAACAAAGAAAATACATAATTCATTTTTCTCTTTTTTTCTAACGGTTCTCGAGTGGAAGGATGGGTATAATTTTTATCCTAATGGTTCTCAAGTGGAAGGATGGGTTCCCAAATTTGTGGTTAATCTCCATGGCTTCTTCGTTTGAGAACTCCACCACTTCCTCATCGACATATCCTCGGGTTGGCTATGAGTCTTTGTTGTTTACCTTTGGAGCCTTGTTTGGTAGACTGAGTAACCACCTCCCTTAGAAAAAGAGATCCTGTAATGCCTCTTGTCTTGTGGACTCTTTAGAAATAACTACATTGGCTTTCGGAGCCATGTGTTACCTTTCTTTCTCTGGAACTCAATGTGGATATCTTGAGTATTAGACTTGCTTGTATGAGTATTAAGCATGTCTTTTGATTATGTTTTTTAATGTCCCCTTGTTTCCCCTAAATAGTTCCCTAGTGCATATCCTGCTCACATTTTTGGAGAGATCTTTATGTGGGCACTCCATAGAGTAGTGCACCTTTACTTGCATTTGTTGTTGCAAGTGTTTCAAAGGTTTATGTACTTGACCTCTTGCAAGTAGCATATACCCTCTCCAATCTTTATGTCAATATAGTTAAATCGAGTTTGGTTTGACAACCTTGAAAAGTGCTCTTGAAAAACTATTGAAATGAGAGGCTTGGTGAGGTCTAAACATGGTTAGAGGAGGCTTAGTGGAAATGGACACTCAAAAAGTCCCTTGAAGATGCCTAAACAAGCTACTTAGTAAGGGGGACTTAATTAGAGGCTAAAGTAGAGGTATTCCAGGGCTCTGGAGTTTGAACTTGTTTTGAATCAAGCATAAAGGCTAAGGATAGGAGTCTGTGGAGAGGCTAAGGATCCCCCCCCTCGCCCCCAAAAGCTCTCAGACACAAGGAAAGGGGGGAATGAGCACCCCTAGTTGTGTAGGCCGACAAATGCCCTTGCCATCTGAGTTGCAAACTATAGGATTAGTGCTTGAAACCTTGAAGAACTCCAACATTAGGGATAGAATTGAAGTGGCAAAATAACCCTTTTTCTTTTCACACCCCCACTTCCCACTCATCCACCAATGGTCCTATCTAGGGGCACATCTACCTTGGACTGGTGGGAATAGGTCCACGGTCTATGCAAGCATCCAACATTAAGCTAGGACATGAGGCCCCAACCAACCCACGACTTGTAACCTTTGAAGATTGGCAAAGGGAAGGCAATGACGTATGGGGATATGGAGAATCCTCCATGTGTCATGATAGGAGAGTTACCATGTGGCAAAATTTGCCACATCCTCATCTTCCTCACGGCCTTGCTACTATGCATTTGTCGTTGGCCTTTGTGATGTTGGATGCATTTTCTTTTGAGTTGCAATTTCAAATAGCAATGCTGCTGCTATATGCCATGCTAGATGCTACTAGGCTAGAGGTCATTGGCTGAAGGGGTGAGAGCCGGTCCCCATGCACCTACAGAGAGTCCTTATGCGCTAGCAAATTTCTCTCACTTGCCACCACACTCATTGCCATGCCACTGGCTCTGCATGGGTAGCTGCCAGTACAACTTCTCCATCTCCTTCCCACACGTGTTGCTGCCTTAAACTCCCGTTGGTGCATCGCCTCTTCCGTAGCACCTGCATCCACAGACTTCTCCAGCAGCATGTATGTCCACCATAGCAACTACGTCCAAAGCTCTTGCAAGCACTTGCATTCAGTGAGTCAAGCAGCCACCACCTACGTTCGACAGCGCAGGGTCACTGAAGTAGCCGCGCATGGATCCAGAGGTCATTGCTACAGTTGCTGCTGCTGCTACCATGCAAGTGGGCCTTTGCATTCACCATTGGCTACAAATGATGCAAACGCACACAAGCTTGCCCGAACATGCTCACCTTCCCCATCACAGTGATGAAGATTCATCAGACGAGGAGTATGAATCTGACAAAGAAGATGCTAAGGAATTCATCCAAGCCCTCTTAGAGCACACAATAGGGACACTGGTGGATGAGTTTTTTCGACTGGATATCCTACGCAAGAGGAATGCGTATGGACTTTGGTATGTGAAGCCACACTCCCTTCATTTGTGGCAAAATTTCTTTGCTTATGTTGATCATGACGACGATGTGAGGTTCGAGGTAGTTGTAAGACTGCCTAGAGCCATGTACCAGTTTGTATGTGACTTGCTCAGCGATGACCTCTCTCAGAAACCCATCCCGCTCTCATTGCAAAGAATTCCTACCAGAGTTTTGATTGTGGAGAAGAAGGTCGCTATTGCTTTGCATCAGTTGGGTTCGAGGATGAAACTCATCAATCTTTTAGAGCACGATGGAGTAGGGGAATCTACAGTTAGCAGAGTTGTGTAGGAGTTTGTGAAAGCACTGAACAAACATCTGGGGGACTTCATATGTTGCTCATATGTTGGCTTGTAACTGACGAGGGCATGCAAAAAGTGAAGCAAGAATTCCAGGCTCTTCACGGATTCCCCAACTGTTGCGGTGCGATAGACAACACTCACATTGAGATCGAGTTGCCTCAAGTGAATGGCACACTGCTTGGAGAGACCGCAACTCTAGGTATTCCATGTCTTTGAAGGCGAACATGCGTTTCCTTGACATCTTCACATGTGTATTCAATGATTTAAGGCTCCTTCAAAATTCCACTCTCTATCATCTATCAGAAGGAGGGCAGCTCTTGAATGGTCCTACATTTGTTGATGGGGACTTTGCGATACGGGAATACATAGTAAGGGATGGAGGTTACTTCTGCTTTCCTTGGCTCGTCATTCCCTTCTCGGCACTAGATACACAAAGATTGAGGGACTTCAATTTCATTCACTCATCTACTAGGATAATAGTGGAGAGGGCTTTTGAAAGGCTCAAGACTACATGGTGTTGTAACATACACATTGCGTTATAAGTTTCATGTAATGGTTGCATGTTGCATTCAAGCACCGATTGAAAAAAAAAAGTTCATTTATGTTTATTCAATGTAATGGTTGCATGTTGCACTCAAGCCCTGATTGAAATGGAATGGTTGATGTCGAGAACTGATTTGTAAGTGCATCAATTACTTATGAAGTACATGTTGCACTCAAACCCCAATTGAAATAGAATGGTTAATGTCAAGAACTAATTTTTACATGTTGCACACAAGCCGGAATGGTTAAAGTAAAGAATTGATTACAGTGAAGCTTTGTGTAATTACATTGAATTCGTGAGGTGAATTGGTTGAGGGAAGTGCATGAACGGAAGGATGCAAAATATTGCAACTTATCAATTTCCAAACAAAGTTTGAGAGCCACAAAAGGGAGAATTTAACAAAGGATGGATGGTTCAAGAGAGAAAAAATAATATCATAATGAATTTGCATATACTATGAAAATAGTTTGCATAAAAGGAAGAAACGCAAGTACAATAATATGCATATAAAAGTTTGCGTATAGAACAAAAATACTTTGCATAAATGGTGTTGCATATACGAGGAAAAGAATTTGCTCCATATTCCAAACGACTGTGGAATGAAGAGTAGATACCAACGACATAAAATATTCGAGAATTCCATGGAAGCTACTGAACCTGCAAATATCAGAGAAACTATTTCCTGAGATGAGCCACTAAATTTGCAATGCACCGGAGCGAATCGCATAGAGCCCGGGTACTGTTTCCCATCAAACGTTCGCGCTCCATCCTCTCCACATCGAGGCGGTGATCGTCCTCTCTTTCCTTTTTGGCCCGCCCAGCTGTGACAAACCTCGCGCCTCTCTCCGTAGCTTGCTTCTCATACACCCCTGCCAAGTTCTTCAGTGCTTCGTGAACTTCACGCCTGCCTCCTAAAAGTCTTCGTGCTCTCTTCTTGGGGATTGCAGTGCCAGAGTCATCCCTGCATGACTCCTCCCCTGCGACGTCCTTCGTTGGTGCAGGAGGGGAATTCTGGAGATCGTTTGGGTCCTTGTCCCCTGCAAATAAAACCAAAAAACAAGTGAAAACTAAGTGATACAGAAGGACAAATCCATGAAATACAATCGAGCTTGAGGAGGCCACCGTTGAACGATTCGACGACTATGTTCCCAGGGCTGATCTGCCTCTCTAGCCCGAACAAGCTAACCATCTTATTGTAAACCTGGAATGATATATTTTCGGTGGGAAGACGATGTGTCGAAATACATGGAAGCTCCAGATTTATGACTCCGTTCTAAGTCGTAGATCTTGTTCCAAAGCCCGGAGAGCTTCTCCCACTTGTCCTTGCACTGCGAGGATCGCAACACATTCCTCTGCATGCACCATTCGCTTGTCTTCACCAACGATCTTGAACTCGTGCATGGATTCCACCTTTCTGCAAAAGCATGTCGAATTGCTTCTTGCACTCCACCAGCACAATCATCTCCCACTCCTTCCATTTCGTCTTGTCCACCGTTTCACTGGAGTTCTTCTTCTTTGTGCCTGCAGCTGCCTCGGTGGTGTTGGATTGCTTCTTGGAGCCCTTTTTCTTTGACGCCTTGATAGAGCTGGCCCTGCGCAAGTCTCCCACCGTTCTTCGCTTGCAAGGGTAGAAACTTGTGTTGATGGCATGAACTCGACGAGCTGAGTGGTACTGGCAGGACGCTGAGACACGCTAGCAGCTCGCGGCGGTGATGGAGTCCATTCTACGTTCAAATTCATGGTGGAGCGGAACGAAGCCATGGCGAGGTGGGAGCTGGAGGTCTGTGTTTTGAAGTTGGTCATCGCCTTTGAAAGGAGAAGGGCTGGCAACCGGGTGCCATGCATTCATGCGTTGCCAAAATTACGCTGGAATGGAAGAATATTTCCGAAGGGTGCTTCAAGTCTGGAGATGGGACTGGCTGGCCAACAATTGCACTACATATCACAAGACTGCCTACAAACTCAAAGAGTTGCACACCTGTTATGCAAGCTCAACAAGGATGTAGCTTGGGGGTTGCCCCAAATTGCATCCTCATTCGGAGAATAGAAAAAGAGATGGCTTCGAAGGTGTGTAGAGGTCTCCCTCGAAGTTAAAAGACTACGCTAGGAGAGTACCAGCGTTCACAAAAAACCTGCAAGCCATATACCTGCAACATTTTCATTTTCACCCGAAAAAAATATTTTCTCAATTTTGTAAAAACTCCAAAATTTTAGGCGATTTAGTTATATTTTAGCCAAAAAATCCATAAATACTCAAGAAAAACCTTCAAATTTTAAAAACCCAAGTTTTGTGATTTGTTGAGAAATTTTTTTTGTGTGAACACTTTGAGAGTACATGCTTGACCCCTACCCTCGATTTTCCATTCTCTTAAAAATTCAAACGCTTCTCTCTCTCTCTCTCTCACACACACACACACACACACACTTACTATCCCTTCCTCCATTGGTTTGGACACTTGATCATTAGATCTCCCCTCGACAAACACCCCCCCCCCCCCTCCCCTCTTCCCAAATCCCTCTTTCATTTTATCTCCCTAGTTTTTCCCTCTCCCTCCATTTATTTCCCTTCTTAAATGTTCCCTTTTCCCTTTATTTCCCCTTTATTGTCTTATTGTATTTATTACTTTTTAATTTCCCCTTTTCCTACTTTTCTTATCTAGTCTTTTCCTTAAACTACCTCTCCCCTCTCCCTCACTCATAATTTCCTTATTTTTCCTTCTTTCCTTTACCTTTAATTCCAATTTTACTTCTCATCCCCATAGGTTATCCTATTTTACCCCCCATCCCCCCCCCTTATTTTTTTTTTCATATTTTTACTCTTTCCCTTTTTTCCTTTATTAAATTTTCTTTTCTTGTTTATTATTTCATGTAATTTTTACCCTTTTACTTTTGCTTATTTCTTACCTTCTAATATCTTATTTTCCTTATTGGCTATACTTAAGTAAGGCTCTTTTCTTATTTTTATGACTCTCCTAATTCCTATATTTCCTTTCTCCTAATTACTCGCTTATTTTCTCCATGATTCCTCCCCCCTCCCCCACGCTTCCCTCCCCTCTGGCCCCACCCCATGGCCTTTTCCCTTTTTTCTAGTCTCTCCCTGTTTTTCATGGTTTTTTAAACACTTTTCTACCTAACTACATAAACAAACTAGCTAAAACCTCGTAACTACCCAAACTCCCTAAACCCCCACCTCTTTGACCACTAAAAACTCCTAACTACCTCGACTCCGTAACTAACCCCCCACTATGACTACCTCCCTTACAAATTATGCTCCCTTTCTGCCCTGACTACTTTCCATTGGCCGACCACTTTCCCTCCTCCTCTATTAAAACCCCCCAATCCCCTTCGCCATGCCAAGATTTAGTTCTGGCTATCCCGTTGCTCAGCTTATCTCACCATCAGCCTTCCTGATGTGCCCCTTTACTCTATAGGCCCTACAACACACCATACACAGTCCACTTTTTGTTGCCTCGACTGTTGTGTACTCCTTCACTGGCCTCTACGTAGAATTCCCCCCTCTCTATCTAGTAATTTGTCGCTTCTACAAGGCAGAGTACAAGCTCGCACCTCCATACAGCTACGTATGCAATTCCAAATGCCCTTTACAGACGATCCTTGTGCTGCCATCATCATGCTCTGCAGACTACCCTCCTTTAATTGGACTCACGGGTCCCCTTCTCTCTTCTTAATAACCCCCCCCCTTTTTTGATCTCCTTTCCCCTCGCCCCCCAATTCTTTATTTCCCCTCATTCCATTCTTAAACTTCTTTCCTAGGTTTTGTTAAAATAATAAACTCTTGACTTTTATTTCTCTCTTATTTCTCTCCCTAGACCTCTCCCTGTTACTTTATCCCTTTCATTCTTTTTAGCTTTCTTCAATAGTTCTAAAACCCATCCAACAAAACAAACCCTTCCCCCCCAACTTTTTTTCATCCCACAAACATTTCCAAAAAAATTTTAAAACCTTCTTTATACCCTCCCCTTCCCCTTCTCATCATATACTAAATTCTCTTTCAAACCCTTTTTAGGTTTATTTTTCCTTTCTTATCCTTTTACATTTTATCCAAAAAGGTTGTTTCTTAAGATTTTATTTGTTTATTTGAAAAGGTTGTTTATCATAGTCCTTATCCCATCAAGACCTTCACCCTTTCCCCTTTTTTCCATTTTCTTTACCTAGTATTTTAAACATTTCATCATCTTTAAATTTTTAGATTACCTTTACTTATATTAAAATTTTCCAACCCATTCCCTAACCCTCCTTTTCCCATTATTTCTATTAATTTGTGTCAAATTCCCCCCCCCCCTTTTTTACAAAGGTTCATTATTTCTTTATGCTTCAAAGTGCAATGTCAAAAATTTGCTTTATAAATCTCTAGCGTGTGCAACTATTTTTTATTGTGAACCAGATAACAAGGGAGGGGTGTTTATAACACCTGTCTTTCCAACTAAGTTAAAATATGGTTCTTATCATTTTTCTTATTGGATGGTGGTAGGTAGACTCCCCTCTTCAATAAAAGTATGCTGCCATCGACTTATCAAAGCTCTATTGCTCACATTTCCTCTTTTAGAAAAAATTGTTCATCCTTTAATGATGCTACTTCATTTTTTGCGCAACATTTCTCTTTCCTACTCCAAATTTGTCTACTCTTCACTATGGAAAGGGGTATTGTTAATGTCTACTACATACACATGCTTTCCCTTGCAACTTTGGTCGGTTGCACATAGGACCTTTAAAGTCATCAAGGCCACTATTTGGCTTTTTGACTCCCTGATCTAACTTGGGTTTCCTCTTTTCTATAAATGTTCTTCTAATCCTTTTCTTTTCCTTGTTGAAATATTCATGGGATATCATAATCCAATCCATATCTCTCAACAACCCACTCTGACTCTCACTCTCACCTCCCTAACATTACATTTAAGTCATCATGGCCTTCACCTTTTTGGCTCCTTATGTTTCTCTTATGAGAAACATTATTTTTTCCACTTACCTTTTAAATTTTCACCTTTTAAAAGACTCTTCAAACTCGAACAATTGTTAGAATTGCCCACTTTCCTCTCCTTGTTTGTTATTACTACTACTAAGACCTCGACTTATTCTATTTGCTTCCACACTACTAAGTTCTGACCTACCTTACTCAAGCACATATTTCCCATCCCTTAAATTTTGCACTTCTCAATACTTCTTAACCTCTTCGAGTAGACAGTAGGTCATCACACGGTGATGACACTAGGTGATGACTTACTGTCTCACCTAGTGTGTTGTATCCTACTTCGGCAAAGGTGGGTACACATACACACACACACACGCACACTTACTATACCTTCCTCCATTGGTTTGGACACTTGATCATTAAATCTCCCGCCGACAAACACCCCCCCTCCCCCCTTTCCAAATCCCTCTTTCATTTTCTCTCCCTAGTTTTTCCCTCTCTCTCCATTCATTCCCCTTCTTAAATGTTCCCTTTTCCCTTTGTTCCCCTTTATTGTCTTACTCTATTTATTACTTTTTAATTTCCCCTTTTCCTACTTTTCCTATCTAGTCTTTTCCTTAAACTACCTCTCCCCTCTCCCTCACTCATAATTTCCTTATTTTCCCTTCTTTCCTTTACCTTTAATTCCAATTTTACTTCTCATCCCCATAGATTATTGTCTTGTTTATTATTTCATGTAATTTTTAACCTTTTGCTTTTGCTTATTTATTACCTTCTAATATCTTATTTTCCTTATTATGTATACTTAAGTAAGGCTCTTTTCTTATTTTTATGACCCTCCTAATTCTTATATTTCATTTCTCCTAATTACTCGCTTATTTTCTCCACGATCCCCCCCAGCTTCCCTCCCCTCTGGCCCTACCCCATGGCCTTTTTCCTTTTTTCTAGTCTCTCCCTATTTTTCATGGTTTTTTTTACACTTTTCTACCTAACTACATAAATGAACTAGCTAAAACCCCGTAACTACCCGAACTCCCTAAACCCCCACCTCTTTGGCCACCAAAAACTCCTAACTACCTTGACTCCGTAACTAACCCCCCACTATGACTACCTTCCCTACAAATTATGCTCCCTTTTTGGCCCTGATTACTTCCAACTGGCCAACCACTTTCCCTCCTTTATTAAAACCCCCCAGTCCCCTTCAGCATGCCAAGATTTAGTTTCGGCCATCCCGTTGCTTAGCCTATCTCACCATCAGCCTTCCTTATCTGCCCCTTTACTCTATAGGCCCTATAACACACCATACACAGTTTGCTTTTTGTTGCCTCGATTGCTGTGCCCTCCTTCACTAGCCTCTACGTAGAATTCCCCCCTCTCTATCTTTTAATTTGTGTCAATCCCCCCCCCCCCCCCCTTTTTTTTACAAAGGTTCATTATTTCTTTACGCTTAAAAGCGCAATGTTAAAAATTTGCTTTATAAGTCTTTAGCATGTGCAACTATTTTTTATTATGAACCCGATAACAAGGGAGGGGTGTCTATGACACTTGTCTTCCCAACTAAGTTAAAATATGGTTCTTATCATTTTTCTTGTTGGATGCTGACAGGTAGGCAGACTCCCCTCTTCAATAAAATTGATGCTGCCATCGACTTATCAAAGCTCTACTGCTCACAATTCCTCTTTCAGAAAAAATTGTTCATCCTTTAATGATTCTACTTCATTTTTTATGGATGTTATTTGGAAAGTTTATCTATTAAACATTTCTCTTTCCTACTCCAAATTTGTCTACTCTTCACTATGGAAAGGGGTGTTGTTAATGTCTACTACACACACACACACACTTCTTACCCTTTCCCCCCTTCTATTTAAAGCCTTGCTTTCCCACTTTTTCCTAACCCCTTCCTCGATTCTCTTTCTTCCTAAGTTTTCCAATTTATTTCTATTTTTTCTCATTTTTAAAAATTCCCTAATATTTTTCCTAATTATCCCCTCCCCAACCCTCTATTCCTATCTTTTCTATGTTGTCTCCCAATATTTTCCTCCTTTTTTCCCAAATTTTCCAAAATTTTCTAATATTTCCCTTTTTTTCAATATTTTCCTAACTTTTGCATAAATTTTTTCTATCATTTCCCTATTTGTCACTAATTTTTTCTCTGCCTGTTACATTTGTTCCTAATTTCTCCAATTTAAAAATTTCCTCTTTTTTCCAAAAAACTTCTTATTACAATTGTTTCCTAATTCCTAATTCTAAGTTTTTTGCATCTCCCTATTGCTCCCTATTTGTCTCTAATTTCTTCCTAATTCCACCCCCCCCCTTTTTCCCTGCCTATCTTCCTATTTCTCCCCCATTTTCCCTATTTTTTCTCCTTCCCCTAATTTCCCCTTTTTCCCATTTCTTCCCCTATTTCCTTTCTTCCATTTTTCCCTTCTTTTACTTGGCTCTCCTTTTTGCTTTCTTATTCTTACTAATTTTCTTTCTTCTTAATTTTCTAATTTTTTCCTTTGTTCGTCTTTTCCACCTTCTAATTTTGTTGGTTTTTAAAATCTTTTATTTTAATGTCCTAACCTAATTACTATGCAAACCTCCATCGCCCCGCTAGTCTACTTCCACTATCCCTTTAGTCTACTTCCACTACCCTTGACGCACTACACACCTCCCTACTTGTTAGTCTCCCCATGGCTCTATTTCTAACCTACACAACTCCCCGACTGCCCACCATCTCTCCTACTTAAACCGCTTTGCATCTCACTCTTACCCACTTCAAACACCCTCGCCTTCATACTTCTCTGACACTCTAGGCTCTCTTGCTCTCTGTGCTTGTGCGATATCTCCTCCCTACTCGATTATTGGTCCTGCATGCCACAATAGCCACCCACTGCCTATCTACACATGGGCCGTGACGGTTGTCCTTCCCCTCAATATGCCTCAACTGTGGCACCTTGGCTATCCATCCCGCCCATGCAGACTTCACTTTCCCCTATCCCTGTGTTCTTTATCCCTCTGATACAGTGCCAACCCACTATTCCTTGTTGTCCCCGCCCACATACTCTAGAGTTTGGATAGTGGACTCTCTGTGTGATAGTCGCACGTACGCTGTGACCTACATTTTGCACCCCGTGTAGAATACTCCATCGATTGTACTGCCACAAGCCCTTGATGGAGTCACACATCCCTTCCATGCATTAATGCTCACTTTCTCTCATTTATACCTTTCTTTATGAAATTTACCCCCCTTCCCTCTTTCCAGTTCATGGGGTAGTCTCTCTAGCAATCCATCATGTCTCCTCTGTCCAAAGGAGAAGAGAAGGCTGCCAGGTGTCCTGCTGAAATTTAATTCTCTCCCTCCCCCCCCAACCCCCTCTTCCTATCTTTTCTATTATTTTCTTCCAATATTTTCCTCCTTTTTTTTCCATTTTTTCCAATTTTTTCTAATGTTTCCCTTTTTTTCAATATTTCCCTAACTTTTCCCTAAATTTTTTCCATTATTTCCCTATTTGTGACTAATTTTTCCTCTCCCTATTAAATTTGTTCCTAATTTCTCCAATTTGTTTTTTTCCTCCTTTTTCCAAAAAACTTCTTATTACAATTGTTCCCTAATTTTCCTAATTCTAAATATTTTTCTTATCTCCCTATTTCTCCCTATTTTTCTTTAATTTCTTCCTAATCCCAATAACCACGTGAGCATACAAAATTCCCTTATTTTGCTTTTTTCCTTTTTTGGAAGCTTGGGGTTAATGTTAAGTAATTACCCCCTTTTTTTGAATATAGGTCCATAACTATTAAGGTCAATTTCATGTCCTCCCCTAGTTATGGACAACTAGCTCCCCTTTTGGAGTTGTTAGTTTTTTGAATAACTATAAAGAGGTCATGTGTTATTCGACCTATTGTGCTGAATAAAAATTCTTTTGTTACATGTCACAACACCATAATTGGAGTGATGGTAGACACCCCATTATGGGAAGTGCCTACCATTCTCCACAACCATATAAAGTTCTTCCTATAGAAGCATACCTTCAAGGAGTTCAACCAATTCTAGTACTTTAAGTAGTGCGCCAGGAAACTTCGAGGATGCTAGGAAATATCGCATGAGGTGTAATATTTGCTTTTTGAAACCATCATTGGTCATAAAACTGACAATTTCTAAAATAGCCTTAATAGCATTGGCATTACTATTGCATAAGTAGGGAATCGGAAAGATTTAGGAAAGGATTATTTTGTATGCTTGGCCAATAGGTCTATTAGATTAAAAGTGGATAAATCTGGATATATGAAAAGGAAATGCTTTTGTTTTATCAAACTTATCCACTATAAAGTTACCATCTCCCATAATTTCAATAGAGAGATTCATAAAATTTGTGGATAGAGTTATTACTTTATCTACCACCCAAATGGATTTGTGTATGGTTTCCTTAATCTCAATGATAGGTAGTGGATAAATCCAAAAAGGTTGGATCTTTGATAGCATTTGGATGAAGAAAATCCTTTATACAAATGTTGTTAATACTCAGAATATCATCAATGTATCTAAACATATGTTTAAAGAGTGATAACAAGTCGATTCTACTAAGCCTCATGAGCCTTAAAATAAACGAAGACTCATACAAGAAGAAATATAAATTGCACCATAATGGGGAGCATGAAAAACCCATTGGAATCCCTTTAACCTGTTTCCAAACTCTATCCCCACATTGTACAAAACAATGAGTGATAAGCCATGTTTATAATAAGATTGATTTATCTTTGTCTAGGCAAATAGAACCCTATGCATTTGTCTTAGATTTTGACCATGTTGGTTTACCCCATGTCCCTTGGGACTCATTAAAATGTGTCAAGATGAATCGGTGCCTAGCTTTTTGCTTAAAGGTTAGAGTAACAACTTTAGCAAGTATGGTAACTAATCCATCTTCCCCATATAGAGGTAAAGATTCATAGCATTTAGCTATGTCTGCACAAAAGACCAAGGTGATTTTTTTTGGGTAGGTTAAGAGAAACCTCAAATATAGAGTTGACTATCCATACCAATGAAGTATCTGCTTTTAAAAAGGTTTTAGCAACAATCAAGGATTTGTTATGTGCCCATTCCATCAAAACATTTAATACAAGTGTATAAATTCTCATAAGAAGTTTGGCAAGGGAAGAATAGATGTAGTTATGAGCATTGGTAATCCATCTATGAGATCCTTTGTGTGGTTTAAATATTGAACACAAGAAAGGTAGATTACCATAAGATGGTGTCACACTGGGTAAAAGGTGAATTAAATCCTCAAAGAGTTTAGAGGCAACTTGATTTGAGATGGTCCATGTACTTCCTTCGATGCATGGGTTGAAGTCAGGCCCGTTAAGTCTATAGCTAGCCATATCACATATCTAGTGAATGCACTCAAATACCATAGTATTAGCACATTTGTCTAATCTTGAAATGTACAAATGAGATTTTATCCATTCAATTTCATCCAAAACATCCTTGTCTAACCAAAATTCATATTTTCCAGAATTTTGTAATATTGAAAATTTTAAGTTGATCAGCACAGTCTTTTAAGAAAGATGACATAGTTGATTGTTTATTAACTAGGTTGCATTTAGCCATTAAATCCATCCAAAAATTACCGAGGGACTCAAGGCTTACAAGGGATGTGATTTAAAGCCCTTGTAAAATGTTTGTCTAATAACTTTATTTCGAAAGATTTTAATATCTAACATTTGAACATGTGATCCCATTCCACCATCCAATTCTACAATAAATGTTTTAAATCATTTAAAAGTAGAGCATTTACACTTGTCTTTCTCTTTTTCCCATTAAAAAGTATGGAATACCTCTTTTGAGTTAAGAAGTATCTAGCTTGTTGGTTTATCATACCTCCATCCAAAAAGGAGATTGGAAAGTATAATAGTTGAATTGGGATAGAATTTATTAAAGCAAGATACTAGATTATCCCTAAGAGATATCCTCTCCAGAATTTAGGAGGAGTAATAAAGATGCAGAATGCCAACAGTTTCCTTATTAAGAGAATTTTTTACCAAAACCAATCTTCCATAAGACTCCATCAGAGATCTAGAACCTCTGTCACACAAAAGACCATTTAAGTTTTTTTGCTAAGGAAGGAGCATTATTGTTATTATAGGTCATAGGCCTTTCGCCCTTATTGGAGCTAGAGCCTGAAGCCAGAGTACTATCCCCAATTATTAGAACCGCACTGCTAGGGGTATTAGAGGGTGGAGTGTATACATCCACTACTTCTTGGCGAGGAAAAGTAGATCCATGACCACTACTATGACATCTTCCTCTTGTGAAACTTCTTCCAACCACCCCGAAAAGGGATTGGATTGCCTCTTACATTGCCTTTACCGCCATATTTTGGTTTCATAAGGTTGGCACTTTCTTTTGAAAAGGAAAGGGGTTTGATTAATTTTTCGATCATAGAGAGTCCTTGCTCATTATCCATTGAAGAAAAAAGTTTGGCTTTTGGATTTTTTACATATTCCAAGACCCCTTGAATCATAAACTCCCTTACAAAGATGAAAGTAACAAGAGTTTCAACTATGGGTTTTGTCGGTCCATTCAGCCATATGAGGAATACAGTAAAGGATGTTGCTAAACTCATATCCAGGTAAAAGAAATCCAAGTGATTCACCATATACCATATAACATGATCTGCCCAGATGAGAGAACCACCACATTTGTCAGAAATATAGGCACACCTGAGGAATGGTCATAACCAATTCCACCATAGTGATTTGTAATTTGAAGCCCTTTTTGTACTGGAGTTAAAGCCTCCATGAACAAGTAATAGTATTTTGGAGTTAGAACATTTCCTAGCATCCGTTGTAGAAAGTGCAGGTGCACAAGGAATGCTTACCTTCTTGAAAGCTATCAATGAGATGCCTTTAAGAGTAGCCGGTTTGCATTTTTCTACAGCCATATTAGATAGTCAGGTATAACAGTAGAAGATAGAGACTTTTCAATTCTAGGCAGCATTTCTTCATGATGATGCATATTGACATCATCATTGGAAATGATTTCATCTATCATAGTTTCCATTTCAGAAAGTAGTGCATAGGGTTTTGTTGTACTCTTTCGGTGTGTATCCAGGACTAAAGGCCATTCTTCAATGCCAAGGTTATGTAACAATGTGTCATTACTTGCTTCCTTAGCCCCCATCTCATGCTCAATGATCTTTTTATGTATCTCTTTGTTATCGATGAGGGCCAAAGTGGCTTGTACCACTGGATTAGGAATCAGTAGATTGTCAAAAGAACATATGTCCACTAGATCAACATGCCGCTATAGGGCCATCTGAAGAACAACCATAAGATGTATTGTTAGTCATATATTCAAGGAATCAGGGTGACCAAACCCTAATGGCAATATTTGTGTGTGTGTTTAAGATTTATGGTCTCTTTGAGTTCATAGAACATCCATTGTTTCTACTATGCCAGTGAGCTAGAAAATTTTCAAGTCAAGACTTTATAGTTGGACGTGATCCAGATGTCTGAATTATAAGGATTTCCTAAGATGAATTCACAATAGTACTCTCCTCTGCATGCCACTTACACGTGATTTGTTTGAAAATAAACCCCTATTACTACTTTCTTCTAATCCCCTTAGTCCTCAATTTTGTGCGCTTTGCCGATTTTTTTTGTTCTATATACATACGTATATATATTTGTATATATACCTTTCCCTCTATGTATGAAATCTTTTCCCCTCTAGATATATATTTCCTTCTCCCTCTATTTTGTCACCAAAGTTTCATGTTTTGCTTTGACAACGAAAAGAAGAATTGGAAAGTGACTAAATGGCTTGTGAACCGTTTTCCTCATGATAGTGTTGGATCTAATCTAGACTGATATAGCAGTGGCATAAGCATTTGGCCAGAGTGTTTGCAGCTCTTTCCAAACCTCCTTCATAGTAGGCCTATTCTTTGATCTCGTTGCGAAAGTAGTTTACCAACAATCTCCTGAAAATCCCCATTGTTGATGAGAAGAACCACAAGGCTCACCAAGCTGGCATCATCATAGCCTCTACTAATATCTATTGGAGATTGGGAAGAGATGAGTTCCAAGAGCACGACTCCAAATCTATACACATCACTTTTGTCACTAATTTAAAAGCTCATGTAATACTCTAGATCTATATAGCCGATCGTTCCTTAGTTGGCAATTGTTGAGACATGAGTAGCCCCAAGAGGAGCTAGCTTGGAGATCCTAAAATATGTTACCTTAGCATTTAGGTTTTTGTCCAAGAGGATGTTTGGTGATTTGATGTCCCTATGGTAGATAGGAGGATTGGCTATAGAATGAAGATAGGTCAAAGCATCTGCTGTTCGAACAACAATTTGAAGGTGCTGCCTCCACTTTGAGATAGCCACACTAGCATGCATCATTTCACCCTCTTACTAGTCCCACTATGTATATACTTCACATAAGTAAAAGTAACAATATTACATGTGCATGCATGCATGCATCTAGTAGACTATAGTCCAAGAGCTTTAGGTACTTTATAACTCATAAAACGTTAGCAAGTCCAAGGGTGGTAATCCAAGTGGTAGTGATCTCTTTGTTTTTGCTTTGTTTGATTACTTTATTCTTGTGTTGCCTGAAGTATGTCACCTAAGCTACTAGAGCAACTACTAATGTGATGCTTTCTCAACTGACCTCCAAGGTATCTCACAATTTAAGAGAACCGATAGTGAGTGAGTTTAAGTCATGTGGAGAGAAATCCACCACCTTGGTGTGGCATGCATAAGTGGTGAAGCGAGGCAGCAGAATCTACTTGACCTTTGTGGAGTGATTTCATGATGCAAAAGGGCCATTGGAGTATCAATTTGGGCCCCATCATGGGACCCATTTTGATTAGCCCCCCTCATATCATCTTGCCTATGGCAAGAAAATAACTTTTTTAGGTTGTTAAAGATGCTATGTAGACTTGAGTTTCAGATATGGATCGAAGAATTGAAAAGATATTCTTGAATCTCAACCTTGTGTTATTATTTTTCATGCCACAACTTGATTGTAATGGCTTAAGACTCGACTGACCACCATCTCATGATTAAACTTTAATGGAATATGACTAACATTTCCATGTCATGATAGCAAATTCCTTGACCTCACAGTGCCATGTTCCAAGTTTTCATGAACTCATTGATTTCATGAGTGTCTCATCAGCATAACATAATAATCCTTGGTTTTTCAAAAAGAAGCAAACAAACTATACTAAGGAGTGGTATGTGGGTGGATTTTCCACTTCAAAACTTCATAAGTTTGCACATAGCATTAGAACACAATGGATAGGTAATTTTAAGAATAAGACACATGAATTGACAAATATTAAGACTTTGAAGTAAAAAACACGTTCCACATATAAAACCATAACCGATAAACTGAATAAATTTATGTTAAATAAATACAACATTATCGATGATAATAAGATGATATATAGTGTTTATATTGATGGGTTGTTCGACTATCATTGGCAGTAATGGTACAAATACCATCGGTATATAGAAAAACCACTAATAACATGGCTTTTACAAATGGTCATATTTCCTACTTTCCTAATAATTTCTTGTTTACAAAACCAAAAAGAAGCAAACAAACTATACTAATGAGTGGTATGTGGGTGGGTTTTCCACTTCAAAACTTCATAAGTTTGCACATAGCATTAGAACACAATGGATAGGTAATTTTAAGAATAAGACACACATGAATTGACAAGTATCAAGACTTTGAAGTAAAAAACACGTTCCACATATAAAAACATCACCGATAAACCGAATAAATTTATGTTAAATAAATACAACATTATCAATGATAATAAGAGGATATATAGTGTTTATACTGACGGGTTGTTTGACTATCATTGGTAGTAATGGTACAAATACCATCGGTATATAGAAAAAAGACTAATAATATGGCTTTTACAAATGGTCATATTTCCTACTTTCCTACTAATTTCTTGTTTACAAAAGAATTGTGGGAGCTGCAAGCAATCTTCATCCAGCAAGATTGTAGTCCATAGCTCTTAAACATAGTATGTTGGAGTAAATTGGATCACAATTGAGTCATGAGAGGATGACCATGAGGGAGGGATTATTCATTGTGGTTGCAAAAGTGCAGGACTACTCCAATATCTCATGTGCTGAGGTTAAACACCATATATTAGTAATGTTGGAAAAATCCCAATTCCCACTTTTTTTCAAAATCCAAAAGTTCAAGGCATTTTGTTTCATTTGAAAGGGAATGAACTAAGGAATTCATATATTTTGCATAAGTTCTCTCTAATCAAAGATATATTTGAGTTTTAATTTGGATAATATTATGTAATTCTATTGGGATATTGAGAATGTTGCATGTGAAATACCAATTACCATGTAGTGTGAATCCAAACATGTCCATATATTGTAAGTTTGGTGTTACAAATGATATACAGTTTGATATGTCAAATGGAATATCAAAGTTTTCTCAAGAGAAAGAAAATGTTAAGAAACACCTTTGATTTTAAATTACCAATCTTACATTATAAATTCAAATATCTTTGCGAGTATGTCAATAACAACATGATAATGGTGTTACATGTCAAAACTCATACTCATAAAACAACTCATGTCCTGCATGGATATCCCTAAGGGAATTTACAACAATATACCCAAACAAATACATATCCAAAACATGTCACACTACTACACACGGATCCTATTATGACGTCTACGTATCGACGTTTAGTGCCCGCTTAGCGTTAATCATCAGTATGAAAAGCGGGTTCCGTAAAGCATCGCTATATAGCGATGCTTGTTAAAAGTCGCTATATAGTGACCTTTATAAAAGTCACTATATAGCGACATTTAAGTGTCGCTATATAGCGACATTGATATACTATTTTATAGCGACGTTTTCCAGAGAGGTTTTTTTTTTCATATAGGCCTTAAAAGTTAGTTTTTTCCAATGACAAATTTTTTTAAAATTTCATACATGTTTGATCTCATAGAGAATAAAAAAATGAGAGCATGCACATCAAGCCTTTGAAGCTCATATATTCATGTCCAAGTTTGAGATGAGAAAAATCAATTAAGAGCATTTACATCAACTGTTTCATCTTGAGCCAAGTCTAAGGCGCTAAACAAGTCTATCTCCAACTCTATACCGAGTTGATCTCCTATATCATCATCGTACTCTAGCATCGTACGTTCACCTAAAAGTATTTGATCATCTTCTTCAATAAAGTGTGGTGATTCTTGATGATCGTTGTCTTCTTCCTCAATATCGTGATCTCCATCTTCCTCCCGTGCGATGTCATTATGCGCATCTTCCTCTTGGCTCATATGGTGATATACATCTTCTTCGCTAGATTTATCAATTGGATACGGCACTGGTAGTGGCATCTCCATATCCACATCTCTATCTTCAAAAATTTGCTTACTTTGTGGTGCAACTTGGATCATGTACCACCATCTTGGATCAGAACGATCCAGATGAAAAACCACCTATATTGAAGATGGGTGCCAAATGTCATCAATTATATATATGAAATTATGCTCAAGTACATGTATTAATGGATCTTTAAAAATGAAAGCTTCGATTAATTAAATCATTAGTATGCACTTGCTCACAGTGCTCGGGAAGAACAAAAGTATCACTTTCATCGGTCCAATGTTTGGTGGAGTCTATTGCAAAGAGACCACTACTATCTTTTCTCACTGTTGCATGGGGACCGTTGTAAATAGTTCTAAACCATTTTACATCAAGAATGAAAATACTAAATCATCTGAAATCAACTTCATAGATGTCGCATATGGTTCCAAAATAATCCAACTTTGAGGAGAGAAGATTGGTATCCGAAGCACTTGCTCGGCTATCTTGTGTGAAGTTAGCCATGACTCTGCAATCATACATGACTCTCTTTGAATCGATGCATTCCATGCGAAAATATCGTCCATATGACCATACTGCACTGTACTTTTTGTACTATAAAAGAGCATCATTAAAACAATGAAGATGCATCTATTTTATAGTGTATATTGCCACAAATAATTACTTAATTATGTCAAGAGGTAAGAAACTTACATGCACCATACATCCAGATGATAACTCTCGCTCGTGCTTGTTTATTGTCTCTCCATCATGTTCGACTTTACGTAGAGCTAGTTGTAGCCAATTAAGTGACATGTGAGTAGGGAGAAGAGCCAGATCCCATGGATATGGTTGTGATCACCTGTACATTACTCTGAATCTTGTCCTTGCATTTATTCTTTCTGCTTTGGCCACTTCATATCTCTCAATCCACTTCTGCATCTTAGGGCTATTGAGGATACAAAACTTATTGAATTTCTCCATTTGCTCTTCGCTCATCTTTCTTTCAATCCCTTTTCCTTGGGGAACCTCGCCAATGATGCGATCATCATCCTTGTTATGCCAAGCTTGTGGCATATTGGGATCCGTGGATGCAAGAAACTCTGTGATATATACTAATGACTCTTGCACAAGCCATCCCTCTGCCATGCTTGCTTCTGGTCTTGCTCTTTGTCATACAAATCCCTTTAAAGTTTTCATAAACCGCTCGAGAAAAAACATCCATCGACTATGAACGATACCTGCTATAGCCACCTCATCAACTATGTTGACAAGCAAGTGGACTTGAGTTGTCATAATGCTCGAGGGAAAGTGCTTCTCAAGCAAGCATACGGCTTCGATGGATTCCACCTTAGCCTTCTTGATGCTCGATATGGAGATCTCTTTTTGAGATATCCACCTATTTCACATGTCCATGTAAGATATTTTCATAATCAGTCTACAGATTAATCAGCTTAAATTGAAGAAAATACATTCAATGCGATTTGATAGTAAGCATACCTCACAATACCACAGATCTTGAATATAGCATTTCTAACATCTTCTTGTAAGCACCCTTTTATTGTAATTGGGAGGATGAACTATCAAAGCAACAATGAAGTCATGTCAACAATATAACATAATAATAATTACGCTAATGTATCACGATTATTGGTATACTAATTCTACTTAGAATACCTGTAAGACCTTGTGCCAATCATGGGACTTGAGCCCACTAAGATTATTGTCCTTTGAAAATGCTCCTTTCAAGCAATGCATGTACCTTGTTGGTGTTTGAAAAGATGCAATGTCTACCTTGACTGCTGCCTCCTCCCTCGTAGAGAGGATCCACGTTGATTTCGGGAGGACAACTTTTCCTGAAGCATGCACTTGGGGCCACAAACGAGACATCCTATTCATAGCACGCAAGTCTTCTCGCACTCCTCTCGAGCCTTTGGAACC
Organism: Dipteris shenzhenensis; assembly: GCF_047967505.1. NCBI lineage: Eukaryota > Viridiplantae > Streptophyta > Polypodiopsida > Gleicheniales > Dipteridaceae > Dipteris > Dipteris shenzhenensis. The sequence goes on along the minus strand of NC_141600.1, from coordinate 35,738,526 downwards.
AACCAAGTGTGCCCAAATAGTAGCCCCCACATTCTTGAAGATATGCATGGGATCCAAGAGATGATTGATTTGTAACTGACCCCAATAAGGACGCTCGTGAAAGATCGATAGCCTTTTCATACCAGGAGGAGGTTCCTCTCCATTCGCCCTCCAAGCTTGAATCCAGTCACTTGCCTTCAAATATGATGGTGGTGGATCAAGCTGACCTCCACGTGCGAGATGGTCGAGTGGAAGGTATCAAGCATGACCTTCATAAACATTTTTAATCATATGTTTGGAGTAGCATGCAAGTGATTTTAGAGCCGGTCCACAAATAGGACAAGCATGGTACCCACTTGTAACAAGTCCTGCACGGTGCATGAATGTGTTAGTACAAGACATGTGTGTGAAAGAGAGTCATAAAAGCATAATCCCTCATTGTACATGTAAAGACACAACCACGTACCTATGCACTCTCCATATCCTGGGTAGTCATGCATGGTCCACATCAAGATACCCCTCACCAAAATATCATTGGTATGTCTAGGAGCTCTGGAAATATCAAAGACATGCACTCCTCTCCATAATATCTGTAACTCCTCTATCAAAGGTGCCATGTACATGTCCATATTTTTTGCCTTGTACTTTCCTGGCACAAGTAGTGCAAGCATGACGTGTCCCTTTTTTATTGTTAGCCATGGTGGGATATTGTAATTCACCACGACTATGGGCCATGTTGACCAAGATGTCAAGCGTAACCCGAAAGGATTCACGCTGTCCATGGCTAGCCCAAGATGTAAGTTGCGTGGCTCCCTCGCAAAGTCCGGCCACTGATTATCTATGTGCTTCCAAGCTGCACAATCTGCGAGAATCCTCAATGTGTCATCAGTGGACCGATGAAATGCATGCCATGTCATCAACTCCGCTATTGATTTGCATCGGAACATGTGTTGTATTCTTGCAATGATGGGAAAGTGTCTCAAGACCTTTATCGATATCCGCTCACCCTACAAGTTATCTCTATATCGTTGTTCCCCACACTTTGGACAACTAGCCAAATCTCCATGCTCACGATGAAAGAGAATACAATCATTACGGCAAGCATGGATGGTATCATAATCCATACCCACCATTGTTAGCATCTTTTTCGCTTCATCTCTTGATGCGGGCATGGTATTTGGTGCAGGCAACATCTTCTGGAGCAACCTATGACAATTCAAAACATACATAGGCTTCGAACAATGATGATTCGGTATACACTATCCAAATGATGATTCTCAAAACAAACAATATCCAAATAATGAGTCAAATTAATGCAAGAGCTAACCTCATTAAGGCCGAGACACTTGTATCCGACCACCCATACTTTACTTGTAGATTCAAGATTGAGAGACAAGCACGTAGTTTAGACATCCTAGCACCCTCGTATAATTGTGTTGATTACAACTCTTGAATTTTGACCTCAGATTCTGACATCACATGTACATGGGATGTAGTGCCCCTAAAAATGGAATCCATCATGTCGACCATACCCTCGTCATCATCCAGGAGACTATAGTCTTGCTGAAAGTGAGAAGGTATATGTGTACCCTCGTCACCCTCCTCATCATATTTTAAGATTTCGTATAAATATAAGATCTTGTATTTCCTGGTATACAATAAGACTGTGAACTTAAATAGCTTTGACTTACCGATGGTCCATCAACATGTGCAACACCAATGGTGGGTACTGGTTCAGGCTCCTCTCCATACATCTGTAAGTGGCGCATGATAATACGATGTTGATGTCATACTTCTCGCTTGCAATGAGTGCAATGATAGTATAACCTCTCCGTAAGCCACTTCATGCTCCTGAGCATTGGTGCATCATCGGATGAGCTTCCACTCATCCCTTCCATCTACACTTATAAAATCACAACATAAGTTGCAAGAAGAGATATTAACAGTTATAAAATAGCATCTATGAGCTTCCCTTCATGCTACAACAAAAAGTGACTTAAAGCGTCACTATATAGTGACATTTTGCTCTGTTCTGTCGCTATATAGCGATGTTTTTAATTAAAAACGTCGCTATATAGCGACAGATAAGTGTCGCTATATAGTGACGCTATGGGTTAAAACCCGAGACTCCTGTTGCACGGCGCTTTCTTTATCCCCTTCTCTAATCTCTCAAGTAAGCTAGGCAATCTCTCCTCCCACCTATTTTTGACGACCTCCCACCTATTTCCGACAACCTCCCACTCTATTCTCCACTCCTCACCCTTCTCCTAGCTCTTGTACTCCCTCTCTACCCTTTTGCTCTTTGGTTTCTTGAAAGGAAGTTCTTTAAGAGGTGAGTTTGTTTCAACAATGTAGGTTATTTGTTTGTTAGCTTTAGTTTTGTGAGTGCTTCTCCTTGTATTGCTAAACCTGTAAACTAGTTTTCATGCTTGTTTTCAAAGGATTGAAACAAAAAATGAGATTTCAAGAAAGAAAGAAGACACCTCTTTTCTGTATTTCTCTTCCTTCTCTTTCTCCTTGTCTCCTCAATCTCCTCCTTTCAAGAAGTTACTTTTGTAATATTTGAAAAATGGGTCATTTCCTCTCTTTTGTAGGGCCACTCCACAACACCAAGGGGGACGTACTATTTCAGGTAAGTGCTTCCTCTTTTTTCCATTTATTATTTTTGTTATTTGCATTGGCTTGCAGCTAGCACCTTAAGCGCTAGCTGTAATGATGGGCGTAGGAACCCTCTCTTCCCCTCAATCTCTTTCTTTCTTCCCTCCTTCAATCTATTTCCTCCTCTTTTTCCCTCGTTCCTTTTCCTCTTCTTCTCTCTTTCTTTCCCTCTTTTTCCCTCTTTCCTTTCCCTCTTCTTCTCTCTTTCCCCCTTCTTTCTTTCCTTTCCCTCTTATTCTCTCTTTCCCCCTTCTCTTATGCTCATGCATAAGCATAAGCATGAGCATAAGAAAAGGAGACATATGCTCATGCTTATGCTTATGCATGAGCATAAGAGAAGTAGACATATGCTCATGCATTCGCATGAGCATATGTCTCTTTTTTTCCCCTTCTCTTATTCTCTCTTTCCCCCTTCTCTCTTTCCTTTCCCTCTTTCCTTTCCCTCTTATTCTCTCTTTTCCCCTTCTCTTATGCTCATGCATAAGCATAAGCATGAGCATAAGAAAATGAGACATATGCTCATGCTTATGCTTATGCATGAGCATAAGAGAAGTAGACATATGCTCATGCATAAGCATGAGCATATGTCTCTTTTTTCCCCCTTCTCTTATTCTCTCTTTCCCCCTTCTTTCTTTCCTTTCCCTCTTTCCTTTCCCTCTTATTCTCTCTTTCCCCCTTCTCTTATGCTCATGCATAAGCATAAGCATGAGCTTATGCTTATGCTTATGCTTAAGCATAAGTATGAGCATAAGAAAATGAGACATATGCTCATGCTTATGCTTATGCATGAGCATAAGAGAAGTAGAAATATGCTCATGCATTCGAATGAGCATATGTCTCTTTTTTCCCCCTTCTCTTATTCTCTCTTTCCCCCTTCTCTCTTTCTCTCCCTCTTTCCTCTTTTTCAATCTCTCCTTCCTTTCCCTCTTCTTCTCTTTCTTTCCCTCTTTTTCCCTCTTCTTCTCTCTTTCCCCCCCTTCTCTTATATGCTTAAGCATAAGTATAAGTATGAGCATAAGAAAATGAGACATATGCTCATGCTTATGCTTATGCATGAGCATAAGAGAAGTAGACATATGCTCATGCATTCGCATGAGCATATGTCTCTTTTTCCCCCCTTCTCTTATTCTCTCTTTCCCCCTTCTCTCTTTCTCTCCCTCTTTCCTCTTTTTCAATCTCTCCTTCCTTTCCCTCTTCTTCTCTTTCTTTCCCTCTTTTTCCCTCTTCTTCTCTCTTTCCCCCCCCTTCTCTTATGCTCATGCATAAACATAAGCATGAGCATAAGAATGCTTATGCTTATGCATGAGCATAAGAGATTCCTCTTCTCTTATGCTCTTCTCTCATTTCCCTCTTCTCTTTCTCTTCTTTTCTTCCTCCTCCTCTCCCTCTTCTTCCTCTTCCTTTCCCTCTTTCCTTTCCCTTCTCTTTTCCCCTTCTCTTATTCTCTCTTTTTTCTCTCTTCTTCCTCTTCTCTCCCTCTTCTTCCTCTTCTTCTCTCTTCTCCTCTTTTTCCCTCTCCTTTCCCTCTTCTTTCTCTGTTCTTCCTCTTCTCTCCCTCTTCTTCCTCTTTCCTTTCCCTCTTCTTACTCTTCTTGTCCACTTCCTCTTTTCCCTCTTCTTCTTCTTCTTTCCCTCTTTCCTTTCCCTTCTCTTTCCCCCTTCTCTTATTCTCTCTTTCCCCCTTCTCTTATTCTCTCTTCTTTCTCTCTTCTTCCTCTTCTTCTCTCTTCTCCTCTCTTCCCCTCTCCTTTCCCTCTTCTTTCTCTCTTCTTCCTCTTCTCTCCCTCTTCTTCCTCTTCTTCCTCTTCTTCCTCTTTTTCCTCTTCCTTTTCCTCTTCTCTCCTCTTCTTTCCCTCTTTCCTTTCCCTCTTTCTCTCTTCTTTCCTCTTCTTCCTCTTCCTCTTCCTCTTTCCCCCTTCTCTCCATCTTTGCCTATGCCTATGCTTATGTTTGTCTTTTTGTTTTTTGTTTTCATGTTTGTGTCTATGTTAGACATGGGATCACGTCACTCATCCGACGAGTACAGACAGCCTTGTAGGAGGAGAGCTCACAATCTATATGCTCTAGAGGACTTTGATTCCTCCCAGGTGACTACCTCGAGGACTACCCCTAGTCCGACTCCCCTTGGACCTAGCACTATGACTACCCTTGGTCCAACTCCTCTTCCACATAGCATTGCGACTACCCCTCGGGGAACTCCTTTGCTAGCCGCGCATGGCTTTGTTGGGAGTCCGACGAGTTTATAGCGCAAATGAGCAATGAGGAGGTAGCGAGATTCTTCTCTCTACTATCTCAGAGGACCTCAGCAATTCCCTCCCCTACATCGACGGCTTGACGTACTGCCCAGCTGTCCCCTCATGCCCCTTCGACCGAGGGTTCATCACCTGCACATGCCTCTCATAAGGGAAGGAAGAGTAGGAAGGGCAGCTTATGTTGTGCTGACTTTGGAGATGTAGACGAGTCAGCACACTCACGTTCCTACAGGTCTCCACTTGGTCCGGAGACACACTATCAGTCAGGTCCCTTTCCCTCTCCTACTCCCACTACTACTCCTCCCGGAAGCACTCGCGCAGCTTCTACTCCTTCTGACTCTAGTACCATCAGTCCTCCTTACTCATCAAGGGATCTCTTCTATCAAATCACAGCTACCGGAGAGATAATAGAAGATAGAAAGGGCAAAGCAGTGATGGCCACCATGAGGCAGTTGATGAGCCATCACTTCAAGAGCGGCATTGCTACCGATTGGTGGTATCAAGATGGCCAAAAGAAGCAGGCGGTCATCGATGAGTTAAAACAAAAATACCCTAACCTGCCAAATTGGGAGTTTCATGAGGATTATATGCGAGAGCGCATGGGTTTGGTCTTGAAGCATCGTAGATCAACCTTGCATACTTCCATCACAAAGGGGTTAGCTAAACCCAGATGGGCAAACAAAGCTGATTGGAAGTTCTTCAAGAAGCAGAATAGGGACCATCCCAAATTGTTCGAAGGTCAGAGGAGGGCTGCGAAGAGACAGTTGGACATCGTAGGTACTTCGCACTTTAGTGCAGGCGGACGGTTGGCATTCGAGGCAACAGTGGTAAGTCTACTTCTTCTCATTTAGTGTATTGTTCTATTTGTTTTACTACATATTCCATGCACTTTAGCTAACTATAACTCTCGTAAATTGGATCCACAGCAAGCTGCGATGGGTTGTCTTCCTACAGATGTAGAGACATGATGCGCATTTTAGATAGGAACAAAGCCATGGTTTATTGAGCAAGAGGCAATGGGAGCGACGGTCGATTGGGCTGAGGTGGCTACTCGCACGGTATAAGTTTACTCCTTGTAATCTCACTTTTTAAATTGTTTTATTCTTTAAGTTCCAATCTAATTTTCAATTTATATGGTTCACTCTTAGGGTCAAAGCTCAAGCGTCCCATCATCGGAGGCAAGCGATCAACAGGGCTAGGGATCAGATGCATGTCATGAGGATCAGGAAGAAGACGTAGCTCACGAGGACCAAGGAACAGGCCAACAAGACGAGGACGATTTGGATTCGGATGAGTAGTAGTAGTAGTAGTGGTAGTAGCATTTTCTTCGCCTTGTATGTCATTTTGTATATCCGCTCGTTTGAGCAATTTTATATCACCCTTTCGAAAGGGTAATTTTGTAACAAACAATGTTATATATATTCAACATCTATATGCTTTTGTTGCTCGATCATTTCATTTGAGCAATTTTGTATCACCCTTTTCGCAAGGGAAATTTTGTTATAAAAGAACTTTATTTTGTAATTACAAAAAAAAAAAAGGATTAGTGGGGCTAACTAGGGCCATAGCAAGCCCTGTTTAGCCCCACTAATCCTTTTTTTTTAAAGTTCTGTTAATCATCGCTATATAGCGACATTTACCAGTGTCGCTATATAGCGACATTTATCATAGTCACTATATAGCGACGCTTTATAGTGACAGTTCTTTTCCGACGCTTTTAGCGACTTTTATAGCGATATTTGTGCCCGTGAAAAAATTTTTTTTTAATGTAAAAAGTGTCGATATATTCATTGGAAAATGGCCTATGCCTTGTAGTATCATTTGCCTTCAATCCAAGGTGGTAAATCAAGGCCATCTCTCAGGATGTATTGCCTATCCTCTCTTGGTGTAACTTTTGGATCTTAGAGGAGACCATAGGGTCCTCAACCTTGGAAAGTAAGAGTAAAGAGTAATCCAAGTATTATAACCATACTTTGGTCCATTGTAGACAAAAAAGTATGTGTTTGCTTCTACATCTATATGTACAAACAAATTATAACCTGCAAGTTCTAAAATTGATGACCTTTTCACTCCAAATTGGACACATTTGAACTCAAATATATTTCAGACAATCTACTCATCTTAGGGTCAAATTCAAGAATTACTTCATTCTTCACTTTTTTTGACAAGTCATCAAAAGGAAATTAAGAAAAAGACACATCACAAGTGAGCAATTACCATTCTCAAAGAGTTATTGTATGTTTAATCCAAGCGATACTTGTAGACATGTTATATACACTATTGCAAGCATTTCATTGATATACGGGCAAAGATAACCTAATTTTAGGGCATATAAATAAGCTTGCATATCACTCAAAGAATTTGTCCACTTTATTCAGGAGCTTCCATTCAAAAAAATTGAAGGTAGTTTGGCCGGTTCAAGCTCCTACTCTTGAAAATTTTTTGATTGTTTCACTTGTCTGGCTCACAAGTATCTTTACTTTCATTTCTATGTTGGGTGATCCCAAAATCACTTGAATGAGACTTGAACTAGTTGAAATAAATACTGGTCTTGGGGTAGATTCCTCCAAGAATGCTTTGATGCACTTAAGTAGTAAACTCCTCCCACTCCAAAATTACTTCTTTAGAATATGCATATTGATGACGATTGACATGTATTGGTTCCTTGACATTATGATCAAGCTTCATAATATTTCTTATATTTAAGACTTTTCTAAACCAAAGGAGATAAGGGAGAAGTTCATTATCCAATTCTTAGCTATCTCATCTATCGTTGTGCCACCACGAGCTTGTGCACACATGGACTAGCTTAGTATCCAATGTGGACCATTACACTAGTTCTTAATGTAGGATACGTGTCACTTTGTAGGATCATGGTGGTGGAAAAACCATGCACAAACTAGGCAGTCGATCACCATGATGGTTTTCTTAACATAAGTTACATGGTGCCCAATGTGAGCTATTGAAGCAATACACATCTTGCGGTCAAGGACCATACACAATTGTCATTGTACGAGTGTTAATAGGGGTTGTGTGAAGTTTGATTATATAAAAGGCTTGCAGGATAGCCTATACCTTGGTAGGAGTTGGGGGGGACACACTAATGGTCTTAGCTATTGGTTGCAAGCTGATTGAGGGGAAGCTGTGGCACAAGAGATGTGGCCACCTCTTTACAGTATTGTGGTGGAGTTTGATATTGTTACTTCTTCCTGAGTGAGATGAAGAGTCCTCTTTTGATGCTAGTTATTCCAAGGAACTATGACTTAGGGCCCATGCATGGATGATAATGATGATGAAGCACTTAGCAACAACAAACATTTTGTGGAAATATTGATGATGATAATGCCAACAATGAAGCCCAAAATGGTGTTGAAGAAGATAGTAAAGCCCATGAAGACCTTGACAATGTGATAATGTTTTATAAGCCACCCACATTGAAGGCACTTATCACACCCATGTGAACACCTCTTAAGATTTTTAGCCTCCAGTTTTAAAAAATTCATCTTTTTTTAAATCTTTAGATACAGTTGAGGGGCATCCAATCTATAGCCGGGAAGAATTTCAAAAGGAAAAGTCTATGAAGTGTCAACATTGGATGAATATGCATATTTTGCAAGATTTGTGGAGCATGATTAGGTGTTATATTTTTCTTATAGTGTTGGTTATTAGCACTTATCTTGAGCTATAGATTTAACTCTTATAATGCTGTTTATATGGTACCTATTGTGAATGGTGGGTCAAAATTCTTATGGTGGTTGATGTCATTGCACTTATCTTGGGTTGTCAATTTCGTCATTAGCAGTTCTAGCAACATTGTTAGTAGGTCATTTTGATATTCTCCTCCATTCAGCCTTTGCGGGGGGTTGTTGGACAATGCCTCATGGGGGCATAAACCCTGGTTCAAGGCTAATGATTAGGTTTAGGGTTTGTGTTTGGATTTGATCCATGTGTGTGGAGAGTTGGCATTTATTGCCTCCTTTGCTAGCATATGATTGGTCAATGGTGGCTGGTTGGTTGTTCATGATAGGCCCATGCATGAAATGAGGCATCTACCTATACATGGAGTACAAGTGGAAAATGACATGCATCATGTGAATCTCATTAGGAATAATCAAATCTCATTTTGGGGCCTTTTAGACCAGAAGGAACATAGCCCTCCACCAATCAAAGGAGGGCCAACATAACATTGAAAAAATTAAAGAAAGAAAGAAAAAAGAGATGCGGTTGAGTTTGCATTCAATAAGCATACTTGAGCTACTTTATTATATCTAACATAAGATGTAAAATTTGATATTTTTGACGTTATCAACATGTCCAAAGTGGGTCAAAATCCTCGGATGGACTTTTGAAATGCCAAAAACAGGCACCCAAAGCCTCAGAAAAGGCCAAAAAGGCCTAGAATACCACTTGTGCAATTGAATGTGATTTGATAGGTTGGCATCCTATGCAATTGAGAAGCAATTGAATGAAATTTGAAAGGTTAGTAGGGTGCCAAATTGTCAAATCTCATTGAATTGCACAAGTGGTATTTTGGGCCTTTTTGGCCTTTTCCGGGCCTCAGGGCCCCTTTTTGGCATTTCAAAAGTCCTTTCGAAGGTTTCAGCTTGCCTAGACGTGCCAGTGATGTCAAAAATACCAAAATTTGCATGATATAATAGTGGGATTATGTCATATACTATTGTTTTATAGGAAAGAAAAGTGAAGAAGTCATGAATTTCTCTTAGGGTCCCAAAATGAGCTCCCTTTTTCCTAATGAATGGTTGGCAACCTTTTATAAGGACATGGGTAGGCAATGTGGATGTCCTTTTTAAGGCCTATGTGGTGGCCTGTGCATCTACACAGTTTGCATGAGAGTCATGCCATTTTATTTGCTCTCCTTATAGTCTTGAGGCAAAGCAGCTACTCTAGGAAGTCTATAGTTGAGTCGATTTCACAATCTTTATTTCATGTAATTTGCAACAAGACCATTAGGCTCATATGAGGAGGGCATCTTTTGTCCATGTTATTAATTTTTGAGCAATACATTCTCAAAATTACTTTTTTACATCTTGAATTTGTTTAGGTTGCAGCATTTCATATTGCATCTATGAACTATATGAGCCATGGGCTACTGAATCAGTTTGACTTGAGTGATTTTGTCATTTTATGCACTCTTGAATGCTAAATTCATTATGCATGAGATAAATCTATAACCAACAGGTCTAACATGTACTGGTAATCTTGAAGTTTGGCCCATCTTAGCAAGGTAGCATTTCATGCTGCATGTGTGTATTATATAAGCCATGGGTTACTGAGTCTTTTTGACTTGAGAGATTCTATCATTTTATGCACTCTTGAATGTTAAGTTGACTGTGGATGAGATAAATCTCTAAACCCATAGGTCTGACGTGTATTGATAAAAGTTTGGAATCTAAACCGTCTTGTTAAGGTGAACAACACAATCAAAGCATTACCAAAGAAGACTCATATCCTCACATAACCCAAGCAGGCAAGAAAAGAGCAAAAGAAGTGTCCAAAATCAAAGCTGGTCACATGCACTCTAGCATCACAAGCATAGGCATAAATCCCTCATAAATTATACACAAATAAGAAAATCATGAATTCTCTTAGGCATACCTTACAAAAGATAGGTGAGATAAGAGCAAGTTTCATGAAAATAAAAAAAGATTTAAGGAGAGGAGGAGCTTCTTTTGAAAGGCATTTTGAAAAGTACTAAATTTAATAAATAATTTCAAAAGACATAAAACTAGAATGAGCATCCAAGTCTCCACTACCCTCTAAAGAAATAGTGTTAATAAAGCATAGCAAAAATTGCTTAACTCTCAACAAAGCAACTAAACTTACAATGCTAATAATAGTTATGATTTGTGGGGACTTTGAGCAAAACAAAAAGCCACTTCTTCCATATGGTTGCACTTGTGAATACATTATTAGCTAATAATAGATGGGATTTATTGGGATTTAGAGAAAGACACTCAACCACTCCTTTCATGGCTTTGCCAGTTGAACATTATTCTACCTCTTTGAGATATGTGCTATAGACCATGGACAGAAAACATGATTTCAGTGATACATTTACAGTCAGAGGGTCCCATTGGGCATCCTATTTCTACCAAAATCAGAAGTGGCCAACTGTTTTTGCTGCTTTGAAAAGTAGAGGAAGGAATATCAATATAGTCTTAAAGCTATATGTGAATTTAGATAGAAGGAGAACTTGCAAGTGGATGATAGAGAGAGAAACCAGAAGGAATTGTGAATGCATTGGATCCAAAGTAAACTGAAGCATACATATAGTCAACCATTATATGATTAGTTATTTAGTTGAGGAGGATGAGTCCAATAATCTAGTACTCATTCCTCATCATATCTACCACTATATCTTGGGTTAGGGTAAATGAACTAGACTAGAGTTAGATAGTGCTAACACCTCCTTTTAACTCTAAACCTTTGGTCTAAAAGAGTCATCTGCTATAGAGGTTTTTGGCTCAGTAAGTCCAAGACTATCACATCTTTATCCCATCAAGTGATAAGTACATTCTTGGCAATGGTGATGGAAGATTTATTATGCAATTAACATAAATGTTTCTTAAAAAGGAAAACCCAGTTAAGCAAGAATGTTATGAAACTAGATAGCATTGGTGAGAGATATGTTGATAGAGATGTAATAAGCTTCATTAGTAGAGGTAGCAAAAATACCATACATTTAATTAATGAGACAGCTAGACCATCAAGGAACCACCATAAATTGGAAAACAATAGCCATGGTGGATCTACGACTGTCAATGTCGCATCGCCAATCAGTAGTCCTAGCATCACTCCAACCTACTATTAATATAGGATAATCCTATGTGTGGAAGATAATCTAAGTTCCTGTTTTTACATTAGATATCAGAAGAAGTGGTTAACAATAAGCTAGTGATGCATGCCAAGATTCTCATTTGTTGAGACACTTTACATGCTCAAACAAAATGTCAAGGCATGTGCATGTATTATGTCAACGATCTGTCAATATGGATTTGCTACTATAGGGTCCTTCTAAGCTTGAGTGCAAAGAGACATCGATGCAAAGAGATGAAGCCCACCTTCCACTAGAAGTAGGAATATGATTTTGGGTTGCTATGAGATCTCTATACCACTGAGATCCCACTATAACATCATTGATGAACATAAACCAAAAACTGGGATACATGATCAAAAAGAAAAAAACTCTTCAATGATACTAAAGCCCTTACATAACCATAAAGCCCCTTCAATGAAAGAAACATGACTCTAAAGCCCCTTCAATGATGCCAAAGCACTTAGATAACCATAAAGCCAAGAACATAACTCTAAAGCCCTTGAACGTCTCAAATACACTCGAAGGTGGTGAAGAAATATACTATGCATATGCAATGTAGATAGATGTGGTAGTTACATGGGAGAGAAATACGCTTTACTATTAAGTTATGGAGTTACATCTTATCTACTTTATGAGTAGTAACATTTGCTATCTTAGCGTATTCTCTCCCATGTACCACCATTAAGCTACCTTAGTTTAATTTAGTTTTGTATTTTAGAGTCAACATCTGCATCAAAGCTGTGCTATATCTTGCAATAAGAAATGTAATCTGCCAGGCCTAGTAATGGCGCAGCCTTGAGCTTGTCGAAGGTGGAGAGCTAAGAGAGTACACATACATATACACACACATACACACACACTTTTTTTAAAATGAAAGTACACACACACAATGAAGAGAGAGAGAGAGAGAGAGAGAGAGAGAGAGAGAGAGAGAGGGAGAGAGAGAGAGAACAAAGTTACAGAGATTGAGAGAGGAGAGGATAGAGAGAGAGAGAGAGAGAGAGAGAGAGAGAGAGAGAGAGAGAGAGATAGAGAGCGAGACACACATGCACGCACGCAAACACACATACATGCACACACTTTTTTTTTGTGAAAGTGCGCATGCACACACACACACATACACAATGAAGAGAGAGAGAGAGAGCGAGCGAGAGAGAGAGAGAGAGAGAGAGAGAGAGAGAGAGAGAGAGAGAGAGGAAAGTGACAAACACACGCACACACACACACAGAGTGAAGAGACACACAAAGTGAGAAAAAGAGAGAGAGAGAGAGAGAGAGAGAGAGAGAGAGAGAGAGAGAGAGAGAGAGAGAGAGAGTGTTTTTTACTTCATAGCAACAATGCCAAGACGCACACAGTAGGAGTATCCGAAGTCAACCACAAGGATCGAACACACACACACAACGACATGAACCAGAGCCTCAACCACCAAGACCCACACGGGTTTTACAAAACTTGATGGGGAAGGATGGCTTATACACGGTGAGAGAGAGAGAGAGAGAGAGAGAGAGAGAGAGAGAGAGACACACACACACACACACACACATGCACGTGTGCGTGCACACGCACACACGTGCACACACATACACACACACACACACACACAGACACACACACACACCAGCCCATTGGGGGGAGGTATAAGGGAGTACCTCTTGGGGATATGAGGTGTGCCCATATAAACTATTGTGGAATAGATCATTCATTTCTCAAAATTTCGGATATAATGAGCAATACGAAAGCCCAACATGTAGAGAGCATGTAGAGGGGTTTAATATAGGAATTTTAGAGGTCTACTAATCCATGGATTGAATGAATGTATTTAGTAAAGAAAAAAGGGGATGTGAATATAGAATTGTACATTCATGTTTAATTATTTATTTTTATCATTATTCTAAGACATGTAAAAATTTATCTCTATTAGCACGCTCGAGGTCATATTACCCTCTACCCACAACGACTAACCAAGGGCGTAGACTGTAGTAGTGCAATTTAAGGCCCGCAACAATCGATTCGAAAAGGGAGATGTCCTGCCAGGGATACGCACTGCCAGTGGGTCTGAGATGAAGCCGCCATGACTTCATTAAGAGTTGTACGAAGACGTTGAAACGTAGGGTACGCCTCCCTAAAGGCCTTGCAATAGGAGCATCTAATGCATACACCAAAAAACGAGATAGTAAGGCTCTAACTTCACAGTGGCTGAAGTAAGTTGAGCTACAGTAGCGTCATTTCCCACATGCTTTGAGACACTGAAGAAATGGGAAGAGTCCGGTTTGGAGATCATTGCACCTGGAGAATTTACGTTTTACGAGTGTGAGAATTGACGGAGTCCAGGTAAGCATGCCATTAGCTGATTTTAAAAAGGCGGACTCTTTCCCACAATGAAGAAGTAGAGTCGTGGAATACACCTATAGTTCTTGAAAATTCCATGGACGGCAATATAGATACTCATAGTCTTATTGATAGGACTTATAGAAGTCCATACACTTCCACCATTTTGCGCTGGCCTCCGGAGGTGGACAGATTAGGGAGGAGAGACTATGTATTCTAACCGCCGCTGGGATGGAGCGTTGCTTAAGCGATTGTAAAACGATGTCCATTCCCATAGCTCATTGATGCGATTAAATATTGCGGACTTAGTGGAAGGAAATGTTTAGTCGTTTCGTGTAGTAAAAGTAGGAGACAAACAGACGATATGTATTAACGTATCCCGCAGATAGAAGAGAATGAAGAGTCCCATCTACAATAAGCGTTTCCATCTATACATAGGCCCATCCCGGCGAGTTGCTACGATTTCATCAATGGAGTGCTCGCCAACCCCTTCCTGGGTGAAAGCCTTCTAATCTAGCAGGTCAAAGTAATGACCTCAGTTGGGGAGATCTCAAGCGCATGTTCTTGTCTCGGTGCTGTTATGATAAAGAACGACTAATAGATGATCGTCCCTCTGGTGGTCTCTAGTTTATACGAGTCGTTTGTAATCTTTGCATGAAGGTTGCTCTGTGTGATCAGCCTATCGTCCTAGACTATTATTGATTATCGGGGCTGATACGCCCTTGGAAGACTATCCCCCTGTAATTTTCTACTAGGTACAATTTGTAAGCACTTTTAGCTTGAACGACGAGCTCTTATTACCACTTCTCACGAGATGGATGGATATGTGCTGATTAATTGATATGTGCAAAGGGTTGCAGATGTACACAATCCGAGTTATGTCCAGTAACTAAAGATCGAAGTAGTATGACATTCTTTCGGGATTGTTTAACGTAAATAAAAGGGGAACCCTGCTCCATGAAGGCTGAGGGCGCACTGTATGCCCTAGGATAGCCTAGAAAGGAACCCCATCAACAACTGAGAAGCGATTTACATACATCTTCTACGTACTTGGTTGTGCCTCTGTATTCAGAGCTTGCACCTAACCACGATTCTTGATAGTGGTCGCCAGCCTCCTCTGATAATGCTCGCCAGCTCTCCTCTAAACATAGATACGTCCCATACGACCCGCTAGTGAATTCTTAAAAGCTATACGAAAAACACGAAACTTCTCCCGGATGCTCTAATCCCTTGGATGTAGCTATCATGCCAGTATCTAGCATTCAATTGCCCCGGATAATTTGTCATGGGATCACAAGGCCGAGGGTGCCTTAGAACACCCCAGGATAGCCGAGTGACTTCTAACTATACGTACTCCGAATTCTGCGCTACGTCAAAATATAGAGTCCTCAAAGTATTGCGAATTTCATAGTCTTTATTTTAATAGAAACCACCATGACAATACGTAATAGTAGTTACAGACAGTATTAAGCGAAATGTGGAGTCAATGTGGGAAATCCGAGTGATATATGCGGCTAGCTTTGAATGCATGTATCCTACAGTTGCTATAACAGATATATACTATATCAGTTCTCAAATGATCATTTTGTAGGTTACAAATATCATGAGGATTATCATGATCATGCTCATATCATAGATGACTATCATGAGACGATTTGAGATCTTTGTATAAGGACCGTTAGGGATGAATTATTCCCTTTGCTGAGATAGTATTAATGACTATTATTCTACTTTCTCTCTTAGCACCATCATCAAAGTATTAAAATGGGAGATCTTCCTACAATGATGGGCATGAATATGTATAACTAATGGGGATTGAATTTTTGTATTTTGTTTTAATAGTTATGCATTACATGTTGATAGACTGTTGAGAAACTCTATAAGGGTCTCTGATGGATATTTACATATGAAGGGACGTTTTAGAGCAATATGAATCCTCATTGGGGGATTCACTATAATAAGTTGCTACCAAAAAATTACAGTTTCATGTATTTTTATTTCCAATAACTCAATATCTTTGAAGGATTCATTTACCAATGCTCCAAGCATAGCGAATCAGGATGGGTGACATGGATAACAACTGCTTGCCAGCATGGATGCATGCAGTCCCACATTAAATGGTTTTGGTTCAAACTTACCCTTTATGTGGATGGATGCAAGTGAGTTGGCACGCTTCTCATCTAGATTTGCAGTTGAATACTTTTGATTATTGCAATGGAGTAGTAACTACTACTGAAGCAGGAGGAACTCTTTTACATATATCCTATAGCACTGATTATACATCTGCATACGGCCTCTAGTTCCAAATTTTTGATCAGTAATCCCATTTTTGTATGAACTCATTAGTTATGGGTATCTTTTTGACATAACTACACAGTCCCCATGATGCAGGATTTTGGAATGAATACGAGTCCCTTGATTTCATAGTTCTATATCTATCTATGTGATGGAATTAGAGAAAGGGAAGCTAGATTTGGGATAACTGTTGTATACCTTCCTAAGGATATGGATTTGTTCAAGATACCAGGAATCTACTTTTTGCAATGACAGTTTTGTTGTACTTCCCTAAATTTGGGATAACTGTTGTATACCTTCCTAAGGATATGGATTTGTTCATGATACCAGGAATCTACTTTTTGCAATGACAGTTTTGTTGTACATACTTTCAGTACATTTAGAAATTTATGGGATGGAAAAAAGAAGATTTGGGTTGTACATTACTAGTATTTGTCATATTTAGATAGGTGTGAATATTTGATTTGAGAAACTCGTACTATCATTTAAATGCAAGAGAAAGGGCTTCCTAATGGAATGAGATGAAGGACTCTTATTGTTTTAATTTTTATGGATTATGATGAAGTGAGAATAAATAGAGTTATAGGATGAGCGCACACACACACACACATACACAAAACAAAGAGAGAGAGGGAGGGGGAGAGAGAATAAATAGAGTTATAGGATGAGCACACACACACACACACACATACACAAAACAAAGAGAGAGAGGGAGAGGGAGGGAGAGAGAGAGGGGGAGGGGGAGAGAGAGCACAAAGTTATAGAGATAGATAGATAAGTAGAGAGAGAGAGAGAGAGAGAGAGAGAGAGAGAGAGGGGGAGAGAGAGAGAGAGAGAGAGGGAGAGGGAGAGGGGGAGGGGGAGGGGGAGGGGGAGGGGGAGATTATAAACTATTTATTTATATTTAAGAGAGAGAGGGAGGGGGAGGGGAGGGGGAGGGGGAGGGGGAGAGGGAGAGGGAGATTATAAACTATTTATACTTAAAAATATATGTATTTTTATGTATAACGTATGTTTACATACATACATACATACATATATAGTACTCCATTTAAGCACATTAAATACATGTAATGCTCCCACATTTTGTGTGCACACACACACATACACAAAACAAAGAGAGAGAGGGAGGGGGAGAGAGCACAAAGTTACAGAGATAGATAGATGAATAGAGAGAGAGAGGGAGAGAGAGAGAGAGAGAAGTAGAGATAGAGAGAGAGAAGTAGAGATAGAGAGAGAGAAGTAGAGAGTAAGAGGGGGAAGAGAGAGAGGGAGAGGGAGAGAGAGAGAGAGAGAGAGTATAAACTATTTATTTATATTTATACTTAAAAATATAGAAGAGGGAGATTATAAACTATTTATTTATATTTAAGAGAGAGAGGGAGGGGGAGGGGAGGGGGAGGGGGAGGGGGAGAGGGAGAGGGAGATTATAAACTATTTATTTATATTTATACTTAAAAATATATGTATTTTTATGTATAACGTATGTTTACATACATACATACATACATATATAGTACTCCATTTAAGCACATTAAATACATGTAATGCTCCCACATTTTGTGTGCACACACACACATACACAAAACAAAGAGAGAGAGGGAGGGGGAGAGAGCACAAAGTTACAGAGATAGTAGATGAATAGAGAGAGAGAGGGAGAGAGAGAGAGAGAGAAGTAGAGATAGAGAGAGAGAAGTAGAGATAGAGAGAGAGAAGTAGAGTGTAAGAGGGGGGAAGAGAGAGAGGGAGAGGGAGAGGGAGAGGGAGAGGGAGAGAGAGAGAGAGAGAGAGAGTATAAACTATTTATTTATATTTATACTTAAAAATATATGTATTTTTATGTATAATGTATGTTTACATACATACATACATACATACATATATAGTACTCCATTTAAGCACATTAAATACATGTAATGCTCCCACATTTTGTGTGCACACACACACATACACAAAACAAAGAGAGAGAGGGAGGGGGAGAGAGAGCACAAAGTTACAGAGATAGATGGATGAATAGAGAGAGAGAGGGAGAGAGAGAGAGAGAGAAGTAGAGATAGAGAGAGAGAAGTAGAGATAGAGAGAGAGAAGTAGAGAGTAAGAGGGGGGAAGAGAGAGAGAGAGAGAGAGAGAGAGAGAGAGAGGGGAGAAAGAGAGAGAGATTATAAACTATTTATTTATATTTATACTTAAAAATATATGTATTTTTATGTATAACGTATGTTTACATACATACATACATACATATATATATAGTACTCCATTTAAGCACATTAAATACATGTAATGCTCCCACATTTTGTGTACATATATATTTACATATAAATATATATGCACACAAAATGTGGGAGCAGTACATGTATATAAATAAATAAATAAATAAATAAATATATAGAGAGAGAGAGGGGAGAAAGAGAGAGAGATTATAAACTATTTATTTATATTTATACTCAAAAATATATGTATTTTTATGTATAACATATGTTTACATACATACATACATACATATATATATATAGTACTCCATTTAAGCACATTATGTAATACTCCATTTAAGCACATTATGTAAATATATATGTACACAAAATGGAGTACTATATATATATATGTATGTATGTATGTATGTAAACATATGTTATACATAAAAATACATATATTTTTAAGTATAAATATAAATAAATAGTTTATAATCTCTCTCTCTTTCTCCTCTCTCTCTCTCTCTCTCTCTCTCTCTCTCTCTCTCTCTCTCTCTTCCCCCCTCTTACTCTCTCACTCTGTCCGCACCTCTCTCAATCTCTATAACTTTGTGCTCTCTCTCTCCCCCCCTATCTCTACTTCTCTCTCTCTATCTCTATTTCTCTCTCTCTTTCTCCCACCCCCCTCTCTCTCTCTCTTTCTCCCCCCCCCCCTCTCTCTCTCTCTCTCTCTCTCTCTCTCTCTCTCTCTCTCTCTCTCTCTCTCTCTCTCTCTCTCTCTCTCTCTTCTCCCCTCTTACTCTCTCACTTTGTCCGCTCCTCTCTCACTTTGTCCGCTCCTCTCTCAATGATCTTGGGGTATGTCCAACAAGAAAAAGGTGAGGAAGCCTTTGGCTTTTATGTGCGAATGCAATGTGCAAATGCAGGGGCAAGGTTTGTCACCAAGTAGCTTTACCTTTATTGCCATCTTGAAAGCATGCGGCAACACAACTTTGGATACCATTCTCAAATTACCAAGGTGGCCTTTGAGATCCCATGTGGAGACCCAGTGGAGCGGGTCTCTAGCCCATTATAGATGGGTCAGGTTACTCATTGCCTTCAACACCAATTCATCCACAAGCAGTCTGGCCTTCTCCGAGCCCAATAGCTTGAGATATGTACCTTTCTCAGCTTGATTGCCCCTACCTGCATTGTTCCTTGCTCCTGTGACGATTGATTAATGTCCACAATGTCATCTACCACTTGGAACAGAAGCCCTACACACCGTGCATACTCTCTCATCTTCTACATCTCCTCCTCCGTGCATCCCCCTGCAAGAATTGCCCTGGACACCACTACGCACTCTAGTAGCACTGCAGTCTTGTGCATATGAATGTACTCCAAGGTTTCTAAGCCCAAAGGGCTATCTCGCCCTTTGCTCACAATGTCCCCCATCTGCCCCGCCACCAAGCGTTCCACCCATATCGCTCTCTTGAGCTCCTCCACCACCCTTATCAGTTGCTCAAAAGGCACACCATTGGTGGTAGTCGTTACATGCTCGAAAGCATGCGACATAAGCGCAACCCCCACATGGAGCATTATGGCGTACCATATACCACATGATTTGTCAGATTTCTGCTTCTCAAGCCATTGTTCTCCAGATATGGCAAGTAGTCATGGATGATAATCATGGTGTGCACCATTTCTATGCAATAGGCCGTCGGCATGGCCATCTCCTCAGTTCCTCCCAACAGTTCGCAAGCCGCAATGCAAAGGGCTGGACACACCCGCTTCCCGCCCCCTAGATGAGAATAGCGCATAGCTTCATGAAGTTTCTCTAGGTAGCTTGAAAGAACAGCCTTGTCCAAAGCAGCGCTCATGGCTCTTGTCTTGCAAAGCATATACGCAGTGAAGTTGAAATCAAGATGAAGGGGGCTGGCATCAAGGGAAGGTGGTGAGTCTTTCAGGGCATGCCTAAAGAGAGGATCTACTGAAAAATCGCCTCCCATAATGCCCATATGGTGGCTATCACAGAAAGCAAGTAGAATAGGGTTTGAGCGGGACGTGGGGAGAAAGGCAGGAGACTCGACGATGGCATGATGAGAAGGTAAAGAGGCATGTAGGGGAGATGAGAGAGGCCAATGAAGTGGGTGCAGGCAAGGGCCATTGGAAACTTGAAGCCCTCCTAATGCAAAATCGAGAAATTTATTGACAATTTCTAAGAGATTCGAATCTTTAATCTATTAACCACAGACACCAAAAAAAAATGGTGGGGATCCCACTAAGGCGCTGTCTTTTGGAATGTCATTATAAGTCTAAGTGTAAAGTCGCTTCGTGGTATTGAGAAATGTGGTGCCATAGGATATTAAGAGAAATTATGTGATTGATAAAGTAGATTGCGTCAATTGATTGATGACATGGGTGCTGAAAAAAGATGATGTTGATCTTATACTTACCTATTTAAGAAAACATCCTCGAATTAAATGATATTGCTTGTCTTTCTCCTTCTATCTTATCATGTTATTTCCTTTTGAGCCTCCCTAGGATTTTTGGCCTTGCTAGATGAGTGAAAGAGACTAGAGAAAAGAGGTGAAAGGGTGTGTGTGTGTGTGTGTATGTGTGTGGTGGTGGAGGAAATATTACATAAAAGTGGGACGAGGCATTAAATAAAAGCGGGAACGTGGCTATTTTGGCAAGAGTGGTGTCATACAAGATATAAAGAGAGCCTCCATCTCTAGAGAGAGATACCCAATAAAAGACAAAAGCATTTAAAACCTCCACAAGGGAAAAAACTTGACCCTAACAAGACATTAGTAGCATATTATAAAGCCTTAAACAACCACTAAACCAATACTTAAACTAGTCAAGTTGACCAAACGAACTGAAGGAACTCGGATGGGCCTCATTAGAAAAAAGACTAACCTATCCATCACTAAGGACCCTTGTAGGGCCAAAAAAGGAGAGGACATGTGGTAGCTTGGAGGAGAAGAGCCTACCATGTGTTGCAAAGAAGGAGCTCTTTGGAAAGGGGAGGAGGTGGAAAGACAAGAAGTAGGGTTAGGGGCAAGGAGGAGATAGAAGGTCAATGGAATGGAGGAGATGGAAGGTCACCTTCGGGAGGAAGGAGCAGATGGAAGGTTAATGGAATGAAAGGAGGAAATGGAAGGTCTTAGAGCCATGGGTTAAGACTTAGCCAAAATTTAAGAATCAAAGATCCAGATGGGGAGTGGTTGAGGATGGTCATGCATCTTTGCCCGTGCAAAGCACGTGTCATTAAAGACATGGAGGCTTGGAGGGGGGAGGAGGTGGAAAGACAAGAGGCAGGCTTTGGGGAGGAGGTGGAAAGACAAGAGATAGCTTTAGGGGCAAGGAGGAGATAGAAGGTCAATGGAATGGAGGAGATGGAAGGTCACCTTCAGGAGGAAGGAGGAAATGGAAGGTTAATGGAATGAAAGAAGGAGATGGAAAATCTTAGAGCCATGGGTTAAGACTTATCCAAAATTTAAGAATCAGATCCACCTTCAGATGGGGAGTGGTTGGTTCAACTGCAACCTCAAGAACAAGGACCTGGTAGAAGGAGATTTGGCACTTTTAATTAGAAGTCTCTTGAAGCCCACATAAATACTCATGATGGCATTGAGCCGATGGAGGTAGAGGGAAGGGAGAGTGGGAGAGAAGAGGGAGGAAGCAGAGAGGGAGAAGAAGGGGAGGGAGATAGTAGAGGGAGTGGGAGAGAAGAAGGGAGAGGAGAGGGATCAGGGAGGTGAGAGGAATGAAGCTTAATCTCAATGAGACTGGTGAGTGGAATAATTTGATCCCTCGCGCTTTGGTTGAATTGATAGAAGTAGCGAAGCGATTAATTAATTAATGCATTTTCATTCGAGGTGCCAATAGGGTTCTATTAGCATGATGCGAGTAGTAGCAGCAGCAGCAGCAGTAGTAGAGATAGTAGAGATAGTAGATATAGTAGATATAGCAGAGATAGTAGATATAGTAGAGATAGTAGATATAGTAGTAGATAGTAGATAGTAGATATAGTAGTAGTAGATAGTAGATATAGTAGTAGTAGATAGATTCTAAGGGTGGTGTGTTATGCAAAAACGACTCCACTTGAGGAATTTATAAGAGATCCAAATAAGTGTAGGTGAGAACACTCTTCTCCTACACACTATTGCCTAGTTTAAACCATGACGGCCACAGTCAAAACTCCTTTGCAGCAAATGGATGCTTTTCTGGGATGTTCAAATCTAGGCAGACAAAATGACACTGTAGGCATTTGACTACTCCACTATCGCATTCTTTATTGCACACAGAATCCTCGATACACTTGTGAACCAATGCCCACCTTGCCGATGAAGGTGATGTCACCACCCCCATCTGAACCCACCCTAAGGGGGTTTACAGACTAGAGTTGCACATGCCTTCCCATGGTGCATCGAATGCATCTGGTCTATGGGTTGGACGTGGGGCGGGCAATCTTGCCCGTCCATGATCTGTGGGAGGTGCCCATGGTGTACTGGCCTATAAATACCCTAAGTAGATAGGACAAAAGGCAGTAATAATGACAACCAAGCATATGCCAAATGCTTTTAAGAATGAGAATGTCATTCCCTTGGATTCCTGCTTCTATCTGCAAGCTAGCCGCCTAGCTCTCAAAGCCCATTAATTTGAGTCAAAAAAGGAGGATTTGAATCCATTTGGCATATGATCATCCCTAGTAGATAGATCACTTGTCCAAAAAATAGTAAATAGGCTGTCAGCTTGATGCATAGGGTCTCTTCCATGGGCCACCTATATTTAGCCATGTGTATGGATGTCTTTTTTAAGGCCCATGTGGTGGCCTGTGCATCTACATAGTTTGCACAAGAGTCGTGTCATTTTATTTACTCTCCTTGTAGTCTTGAGGCAAAGCAGTTGTTCTAGGAAGTCTATAGTTGAGTTAATTTCAGAATCTTTTTTTCAAGTAATTTGCAACAAGACCGTTAGGCTCATATGAGGAGGGCATCTTTTGTCCATATTATTAATTTTTGAGCGATACATTGCCAAAATTACTTTCTTACATTTTGAATTTGTTTAGGTTGCAGCATTTTGTATTGCATTTGTGAACTATATGAGCCATGGGCTACTGAATTAGTTTGACTTGAGCAATTTTTTCATTTTATCCACTCTTTAATGCTAAATTCATTGTGCATGAGATAAATTTATAACCGATAGCTTTGACATGTACTAGTAACCTTGAAAGTTGGCCCATCTTAGCAAGGTAGCATTTCGTGTTGCATGTGTGAATTATATGAGCCGTGGGTTACTGAATCTTTTTGACTTGAGAGATTCTATCATTTTATGCACTCTTGAATGTTAAATTGATTATGGATGAGATAAATCTCTAAACCCATAGGTTTGACGTGTATTGATAAAATCTTGGAATTTGAACCGTCTCATCAAGGTGAACAACACAATCAAAGCATTAAAACCAAAGAAGACTCATATCCACACATAACCAAGTAGGTAATAAAAGGGCAAAAGAAGAGTCTAAAGTCAAAGTTGGTCACATGCACTCTAGCATCACAAGCATTAGCATAAATCCCTTATAAATCATACACAAATAAGAGAAAAGCATGAATTCTCTGAGGCATACCTTACAAAAGACAGGTGAGATAAGAGCAAATTTCATGAAAATCAAAAAGATTTATGGAGAGAAGGAGGAGCTTCTTTTAAAAGGCATTTTGAAAAATACTAAATTTAATAAATAATTTAAAAAGACATAAAATTAGAATGAGTGTCCAAGTCTCCACTACCCTCTAAAGAAATAGTGCTAATAAAGCACAACAAAAATTGCTTGACTCTCAACAAAGCAACTAAACTAATAGTTATGATTTGTGGGGACTCTGAGCAAAACAATTAGCCAATTCTTCCATATGGTTGCACTTGTGAATACACTATTAGCTAATAGTAGGTGTGATTAATCAGGATTTAGAGCAAGACACTTAGCCACTCCTTTCATTGCTTTGCCAGTTGAACATTATTCTACCTCTGAGATATGTCCTATAGTCCATGAATGGCAAACATGATTTCAAAAGAGTTAGATTTTCTTTGAGAGGGAGGGATTCGAATAGATATGTCATCAGTGATACATTTATAGTCAAAGGGTCCCATTGGGCATCCTATTTGTACCGGAATCAGGAGTGGCTAACCGTTTTCATTACTTTGAAAAGTAGAGGAAGGAATATCAATGTAGCCTTGATTCAAAAGCTATATGTGAATTTAGATAGAAGGAGGTGGATGATAGATAGAGAAACCAAAAGGAATTCTGAATGCATTTGATCCAAAGTAAACTAAAGCATACACCATTATATGATCAGTTATTTAGTTGAGGAGGACGAGTCCAATAATCTAGTACTCATTCCTCATCATACCTACCACTATATTGTAGGTTAGGGTAAATGAACTAGACTAGAGTTAAATAGTGCTAACACCTACTTAACTCTAAAGCTTAGCTTTAAAAGAGTCATCTACTATAGAGGCCACTTGCTTAATAAGTCCAAAACTATCAAATCTTTTATATCCCCTCAAGTCCAATGTGTTCAAGTTGGAAGAGATTTGGTGAACACATTTGCGCGACGGAATCATGTCTTGACTAAGAACATAACAAAGTGTGAGCAACTGCTAGGCAATATGGTGCTTGATAAAGTGGTATTTAAGGTCGATGTGCTTTGTTTAATCATTCTTTGTGACATTCTTGGCAATGGCGATGGAAGATTTATTATGCAATTAATGCAAATGTTTCTTCACTTCAACAAGAATGTTGTGAAACTAGATAGAGAGCTAGAATGTTGTGAAACTAGATACCATTGGTGAGAGCTATGTTGATAGAGATGTATTTAGCTTCATTAGTAGAGGTAGCAACAATACCCTACATTTTATTAATGGGACAACTAGCCCCTTCAATGGGAGAAACATGACTCGAAAGCCCCTTCAATGATGCTAAAGCCCTCAGATAACCATAAAGCCCCTTCAATCCGAGAAACATAACTCTAAAGCCGTTGAACTCAAATACACTCGAAGGTGGTGAAGAAATACACTATGCATATGCAATGTAGATAGATGTGGTAGCTACATGGGAGAGAGATACGCTTTAGTATTAAGTTATGGAGTTACACCTTATCTGCTTTATGAGTAGTAACAACATCTGCTTTACTATTAAGTCATGGAGTTACCTCTTATCTGCTTTATTAGTAGCATCTGCTGTATTAGCCCATGTACCACTAGCGTATTCTCTCCCATGTACCACCATCAAGCTACCTTAGTTTAATTTAGTTTTATATTTTAGCGTCAACATCTGCATCGAAGCTGTGCTATATGTTGCGATAAGCAATGTAATCTGCCAGGCCTAGTAACGGCGCAGCCTTGAGCTTGTCGAAGGAGGAGAGCTGAGCCTTTGCCTTCAACAGCAGTTCGTCCACAAGCAGTCTGGCCTTCTCCAAGCCCAATAGCTTGAGAAATGTAGCTTTCTCAGCCTGACCGCCCCTGCCTGCCGTTGTTCCCAGCTCCTCGGACGATTGATTAACGTCCACAATGTCGTCTACCACTTGGAACAGAAGCCCTACACACCGTGCATACTCTCTTATCTTCTGCATCTCCTCCTCCTTGCATCCCCCCGCAAGAATCGCCCCGGACACCACTGCGCACTCCAGCAGCACTGCAGTCTTGTGCAGATGAATGTACTCCAAGGTTTCTAAGCCCAAAGGGCTATCCCGCCCTTCGTTCACAATGTCCCCCGTCTGCCCCCCCACCCAGCGTTCCGTCCATATCGCTCTCCCGATATCCTCCACCACCCTTAGCAGTCGCTCAGGAGGCACACCCTCGGTGGCGGTCGTTACATGCTCGAAAGCACGCGACAGAAGCGCAACCCCCGCATGGAGCGTTATGGCGTCACCATATACCACATGATTTGTGGGCTTTCCCCTTCTCAAGTCGTTGTTCTCCAGATATGGCAAGTCGTCATGGATGATAATCATGGTGTGCACCATTTCTATGCAACAGGCCGCCGGCATGGCCATGTCCTCGGTTCCTCCCAACAGCTCGCAAGCCGCAATGCAAAGGGCTGGACGCACCCGCTTCCCGCCCCCTAGAAGAGAATAGCGCATAGCTTCATGAAGTTTCTCTGGGTAGCTCGGAAGCACGGCCTTGTCCAAAGCAGTGTTCACGGCTCTTGTCTTGCAAAGCATATACGCAGCGAAGTTGAAATGAGGATGAAGGGGGCTGGCATCAAGGGCAGGTGGTGCGTCTTTCAGGGCTGCCCGGATCTGCAAGGAGAAAGGAGAGAGGGGAGGGGGAGGAGTGGCGTGCCTACAGAGAGGATCTACCGAAAAACCGATTCCCGTAATGCCCATATGCTGGCTATTACAGAAAGCAAGCAGAGCGGGGTTTGAGCGGGACGTGGCGAGAAAGGCAGGAGACTCGACGATAGCGTGATGAGAAGGTGAAGAGGCATGCAGGGGAGAGAGAGAGAGGCCAATGAAGTGGGTGCGGGCAAGGGCCATTGGAAACTTGAAGCCCTCCTAATGCAAAATCGAGAAATTTATTGACAATTTCTAAGAGATCCGAATAAATTTTATTAGCCCCACCACTCAGCGAGAGAGAAACACTATGTGCATCCATTAAGGTAAGGTTTATGGCGCGATTAATTAGAAGTCTCTAGAAGCCCACATTTATCATAAGTCTTTGGAAGCCGAAGAATCTAGAAGGGTGAGGTCTATAAATACTCACGCTGGCACTGAGCTGCTGGAGGAAGAGGGAAGGGAGAGGGGAGGGAGAGTGGGAGAGAAGAGGGAGGAAGGGGAGGGAGAGGGTAGAGGGAGCGGGAGAGGGGAGAGGAGAGGGATCAAGGAGGTGAGAGGAATGAAGCGTGAGTGGTGAGCGGAATAATTTGATCCCTCGAGCTTTGGTTGAATCGGTAGATGCAAAGAAGCGATTAATTAATTAATCCATTTTCATTCGAGGTGCGAATGGGGTTCTATTAGCATGATGCGAGTAGTAGAAGGAGATTAGTAGATAGATTCTAAGGGTGGTGTGTTATGCGAAAACGGCTCCACTTGAGGAATTTGTAAGAGATCCAAATAAGTGTAGGTGAGAACACTCTTCTCCTACACACTATCGCCTAGTTCAAACCACAACGACCACAGTCAAAACTCCTCTACGGCGGTGGATGGATGCCTTCTGGGATGTTTAGATCTAGGCAAATGAACCAACATCGTAAGCATTTGACTACTCCACTACTGCATTATTTATTGGACACAGAATCCTCGACACACTTGCGAACCAATGCCCGCCCCACCGATGAAGGTGATGTCGCCACCCCCATCTCAACCCACCCTAAGGGTGTTTACAGAGTAGAGTTGCACATGCCTTCCCATGGTGCATTGAATGCGAAGGGATACTTTTATCATGTCAAAAACTATGTAAGGGGTGTATATAGGTTATAAAAATGCGTAGGTAGGGGGGTTTAAAAGTACCCCTTGATTGCATGTGCTATATGGGGTTTTATATTTCTATGGAGTTACATCAAATATATATACGTAAGGGGTTTTTAAATTTCAAAAGTAAAAGATTCCATACATAAAGGGATACTTTTATCATATTAAAAATTACATAAGGGGTGTGTATAGGTTATAAAAATGCATAGGTATGAGGTTTTTAAGGTACCCCTTGATTGCACGTGCTATATGGGGTTTTATATTTTTATGGAGTTACATAAAATATATATATGTAAGGGGCTTTTACATAAAAAAAGTGAAAGTTTCCGTACATAAAGGGATAGTTTTATCATGTCAAAAATTACGTAAGGGGTGTATATAGATTATAAAAGTGCATATGTTAAAATACCCCTTGATTGCACGTGCTATATGGGGTTTTCACAAAGTGACCCCTGACCCCCCCCCCTTCCCTTACCCCCTTTGCCCCTCGCCCCTCCCCTCTGTGTTGGGCAAGCCTTTGAATGCGCACGAGTTGAAACATTTAGATGCATCCCCAATCCTTCATCACTTATGATGGGCACACATTTTGCCTCACATTCTCCCCTTATAACCTATTTGGATTTGTCTTTGCCTATGTCACTTAGTACCACCTCTCATAGACTTTCTCAATGGTTAACTCATCACCTTTTCTTCCATGAATGCCCCTTCCAACCTTGTTGATTTATCAACTTAAGGGTGACTTCTAAAGGAAATCTAGTAGACAATTCAAGTTCTTGGTAGGCAATGTGGTAAATCATGGGGATCCTTGCATATCTTCATTCCATGAGCAAGTTCAACGTACATTTAAATGAGATGGCTAGTAGGAGACTTGTCATTATACACTAATTTCTTAGCTTTTAAAATGTGAAGATGTATACCATAGAGTAGCTCAATGTCAGTCATAGGCAAGTAAAACTCATGTTTTATTTGATGGAAGTGTACAATCACACAACATGACTTTGGGTGGTGCTAGGCCATGTTAACACTAAATAAAGAATAAAATCACATCGTACTTTCATCCAAAGTCACATAAGCATTTTATAGCATAAGAATTCCATGTAATGATTTAATAATTAGGTAATTACAAAGGTTTGAAGTCACTAATAACTTTCATAAAGCCACATTAATAATGCCTAATAGATGAAAAATTTTGAACTTGATTATATAGAGTACATATGGTAGTGAAGTAGTACATATTATCCACCATCGTAAATTAATGCACCTATTAAAGTCACTTTTTGTGAATATTCATGTTTATGTGATAATCTTTTCTTCCATGCTTGTATTGCATGCTTGACTTTTAGACACATTAAATAAGAGTCACCTTATAGCTCTCATAAGGACACACACACACACACACATGCATGCACGCATGCACAAATAATAATTTTGATTAGTAAATGTATCTCACACACATAGAATCTTGTTTCTTTACACACACACACACACACACACACATGGATACTTCCCCAACTACGAATTATTATTTTATGTACCCCCATGAAACCTCCCCTTTACACTCTCTTCTTGACCACCCCAGACAACAAGCCCACTAATCGTCCCATACCTCCTCTAATCCCTTCTCAACCCAAGTACTCATTTGTTCCTTACTCCACGTGTGACTTAAAATTTTTGTAATTATCTAAGAATCCATATGGTTGTCTATATTCCTAGGTAGAGCGACAGCAAGCTAGGGAAAACAGGCATTACCTATCTACCCAAACATAACTATGATGTTCTAACACCTAGTTTGTTTGGATGGTGGCAAGTAAGTGGACCCTGACCTCGAAACTTGGACTGCTACTTGAGGATTTTCAATATTATGTTTGTCAAACTCAATATTATTAAAAATTCTTAATTTTGTTTGAAATTTTTGCAAACTCTAGTTGTTGCATTTTTCAACTTAGATGTCTCAAACATTTTTTCGTTATATGTTTTCCTTTTTCTACTTTTTATCCATTTGATGGAATTAATTGTATGGCTCAATTATTGATGGAATGTTTTAATCTAAACACACACTTTGATTTCCCAACTAGCCTTTGGTCGGGCTAGTGCCATACAGTTAATTCACATCCATTGTCCATAATTCTTTAGCATAGATAATCCCTAGTCATTTTGTGACCCACCTTATTTTTTACTAACTTTTATATCTATTTTGCAGATGTAATTTATGCATTTACTATTGAAATCATCTTTTCATTTTGACACTTATCATACAGATCCAATTTTATTCAATTATTATCAATAGGTGGGGAGTAAGTTCCACATGGTGGGCTTACTCCCCACCATGTGGTCTTACTCTCGGGTTGGGGGTGGGCCACACACACACACACACACACACACACACACACACACATGTATACTTCCCCAACTATGAATTATTCTTTTAAGTAAGCCCCCGTGAAATCTCTCCATTAACTATCTTATTAATCAACCCATACACAAAGCACACTAATCCTCCCATACCTTCACTAAGCCCTTCTCAACCCATGCACTCATTTTCTCCTTAGTCCACTTGTGACTTAAACTTTATATATCTATATATATGTATATATAATCTAAGAATCCATATGGTTGTCTATATTCCTAGGTAAAGCAATAAAAAGTGGGGAAAATAGGCATTACTTGTCTACCCAATTATAACTATGATGTTCTAACATCTAGTTTGTTTGGATGGTGGCAGGTAAGTGGCCCCTGACCTCAAAACGTGGACTACTTGAGGATTCGACATCTCTTTTCAATATCGTGATTGTCAAACTCAATATTATTGAAAATTCTTAATTTTGTTGAATTTTTTCGCAAACTTTGGTAATTGCATTTTTCAACTTAGATGTCTTAAACATTTTTTTCTTATATGTTTCCCTTAAAAAAAAACTTTTTATCCAATTGATGGAATTAATTGTATGGCTCAATTATTGATGGAACTTATTAATCTAAACACACACTTTGATTTTCTAGCTATTTGGTTGGGCTGGTGCCATATAATTAATTAACATCCATTGGATAATTCTTTAGCATGGAAAATCCCTAGCCATGTTTTTATCCGCCTTAGTTTTTACTAACCTTTATATCGATTTTGTAGAAGTGGTTTATACATTTACTATTGGAATCATTTTTTATTTTGACACTTATCATACATATCCACTTTTATTCACTTATTATCAGTAGGTGGGGAGTAAGTTCCCATGGTGGGCTTACTCCCCACCATGTGGTATTACTCTTTGGGTTGGGGGTGGGCCACACACACACACACACACACACACATACATTCCCTTGGGGATCCTTGTAGTTTCCTTGCATGTGGACTATGCTTAAGACCTAATTGGTCTTGTATTAATTGTGGTGATTCCCTTATGGTCCTTGATTCGATGGCTTCGAGAAGATATGGGCTCTACTCGCCCCATATATGTCAAATTACTAATAATTTTTTGGTACAGTTGATATGGGTGTCATTTGGATTAGGCTTTTAAATTGCCAATACCTTGGTCATGTGGGGGTTAAAGGTCACTGTGCCTTTACCCCGGTTATGTACAATACTCAAACACATCTATAAATAAATGAAAAAGAAGATTAGGGTAGTTCTAAACCCACCAAAACTTGTGTGGCTCTCTGTTTCTCTCTCTCCCTCTTCCGATCTTGCTTCCGTTGAGAGCACTCTCAACTGGTATCAGAGCCCGGGTGATCTAGCTGAGCGTGTGTGAATGCTTGAAGCTCAGTAGCTCTATGGGAAGCTTTGTGGGTGACTTTACTTGCATCCGAGTGTGTAGAGACCTTGGAGGAACCTTTGGAAAAGTCACTTTGGTTTTGCGAAGTGGTTTTGAGAGCCTGTTAAGTGTTTTCAAAGAAAAAGTCAATTTTTGAGCTTTTCCCTGTTTTGTTCGATGACAGAGACTCCGTATTGACTTGTAGAGGCAACTATTGCTTGCTTTTGGTGTCCACTTCACTTCAAGAGCTTGGAAACACCTTCATTCTTGAATCTAGGATCATTTCATTGGATTTCTGACTCACTGTGTTAGTTTCTACGTTTTTCTGCCCAGGTGTTGGAACTCAAGTTTGGAGCAACCATTTGTAGATTTGTTAGTTCTGGTGGACTCAAGAGGTCCTAAAACTTCTATGTTGCTCATCATTTGCACTCCGATGGAGTTTACAAATAGCTCTATTTCCAAAAACGTTTTTCAGTCGGTGTGTTGGACCTAGTGATTGAGACCACGGTTTCCAAAACCGTCTATCCCATTGCGTTCCGGATGCCCAAAAACCCCTACCTCTCAGTTCTTACACAATTCGGTGGAGGATTTTCAGAGTTATAGATCCTCTGTGTATTCGATTTCGTCTCTCTGTTATGCATTTTTCATTGTAAGGTTTTGAAACCTTAGATTTATGCCACATGGCAATGGATAAGTGTTGACTCCCATTTCTCACTCATCGGTTGGGATTTTGGAGTTCCAACAGAAGAGAGATATTTGCAGATTTTCTTGCTGAGTCCGATTATGCAATGGCGCCCATGTTTTGAGGCATCTCAGGTTCTATTTTCAGTAGCGGTCATTACCGTGGGACTATGATTTCTTGAGCATACCTTATGTAGATCACTTTGGTTGCAGTTTGAGCAGTGTGCGCTCATTCGTGGTATGCATTGGGTTGCAGTGGATGATTTATAGGCCATTTGGATGCATTGCGGTCCTTATTGGATGCGCTGATAGGCCCGAATTGGCTTGTGGGATGCTATTTTTATGGACGCATTGCACATGGATGCTATTTTATGCTGAGGGACAGCTTTAACACATTGCAGGTGATGCATTGATAGTGCTATGCTCTCTTGGATGAGATATTATTAATGCATATGCTAGTGGATGGTGTTTATGCTTGAGTCATTTGGCACTTATTGGCATTTTGGATTGCCATTGTAGTTGGCATTTTCTTTTGGGCCAAATTTGCTCATATGGATGCATAGTATATGCACCTGAGTCAGATGCTTTGAGACATGAGTTTTGGTGATATTTCACTCTATTGTGGCATACACATTTGGGTGCACCTGGTATTTGGTGTGATTCTCTCTTACAGGTACTAGCATTTGGGATTTTGCTTTATTTGCATCATGGCATCCTCTTCCATGTCTGAAAAGGAGTTTTTCAACATTAAAAAGTTTGATGGGACAAACTTTTCTTTGTGGAAAGAACAGATAAGGGATGTGCTTATTCAAAAGAAGCAGATTAAACCCTTGGTAGGGATTGAAGCTAAGCCTGCAAATATGTCTGAGAATGATTGGAATGAGTTGGATGCATTAGCAAAGTCTACTATTAAACTTCATCTTGCAGAGTCAGTTTATTTCACAGTAGTAAATGAGCAGACTATGGAATATTTGTGGAAGAAACTGTGTGCCACTTATGAAAAGGAAACTGCCTCTAATAAAGTTTACCTCATGAGAGGTTGTTTGAGCTACAGATGAAGGAAGGGGTCTCCATTGCTTCTCACTTGAATGAATTGAATATTATTTTCAGCCAGCTTTAGGCTCAAAAGATGAATTTTGATGCGGAGACTAAGGCAATATTTCTCTTATGTTCATTGCCATCCTCATGCCCTCCTCATGGGATACCTTCCGTACAGCTGTCAGTAACTCTGCACCTAGTGGAGTACTGAAATTTGATGATGTTGTGGGTAGCTTGTTGGCCGAGGAGATTAGACAGAAGTCTATGGATGGCAACAAGCAGGATGCAGCCTTAAATGTGCAAAGGGGCAGATCACAGTTCGGGGGGAAGTCCCAAGAAAGAGGGAAGTCTCATAGCAAATCCAGGGCACGGAACATTGAGTGTTACCACTGTGGCAAGAAGGGCCATATGAAAAAGGATTGCTAGAAGCTGAAAAGAGAGCAAAAGGATAAGAAAAAGAATGCAAATTAGGGTGCAAATCAAAAGGAAGAGAGTCCAAGGGAGGATAAAGGAAAAGTGAAGATCGAGGAGATCAATGCAGTCACACATGATAGTGACAATGATGTTCTCTTCATATCTAGTTTATCTGCAGAGTTGTTTACCACTTCAGATGATGCCTATTCCTAGGATTGGATTTTGGATTCTGGTGCTTCATTCCATGTTACTCCCCATAGGGAATGGTTCTCCACTTATGACAGTGGAAAGACAGGTTGTGTGCATCTTGGAAATGACTATGCATGTGACATAGTAGGAGTAGGTGACATAAAGTTTTCTTTTGCAAAGGGGTCTGCATTTATTTTGAAAAATGTGAGACATGTGCCTAAGTTGACCAAGAGTCTTATTTCAGTGGGTTAGCTAGATGATGCTGGTTTTCACACCACTTTTGGCTTTCAAAGTTGGAAAATTCAGAAGGGCTCTATGCTTTTGGCCAGGGGTGCCAAGTGTGGGACCCTTACATGTATCAGGGGTATTTGATCATGTTGTTACAATAACCGAGCAGCCAAGCACTTCTTTGTGGCATTGCAAGTTGGGGCACATGAGCTAGAATGGAATGAAACTCTTATGCCATCTGGGTTATGTACCACATTTGAGTTTCTCTGATTTTGAATTTTGTGAGCACTGTCTCTATGGGAAGCAGACTAAATCAGCCCATAAAAGAAGGGGAAAGAAAGAGTTTGAAAAGATTGATTTGGTGCATTCAGACGTATGTGGTCCCATGCCTACACGATCATTAGGCGGGGCTGAATACTATGTGACATTCATTGATGATGCAACTAGGAAAGTGTGGGCTTATGCTATAGCTCGGAAGAGTGATGTGTTCCAGGTATTTCAGAAATGGCTGGCCTTGGTTGAGAATTAGTTTAGGTAGAATGCTTAAATGCCTATGGACTGAAAATGGTGGAGAGTATCTCTCTCATGACTTTCAGCATTTCTGTGATACACCTCGGATTAAGAGGGAGCTCACATCCCCTCGTATTCTAGAGCAGAATCCAGTTGCAGAAAAGATGAACCGTACCATTCAAGAAAGGTTGCAATGCATGCTTTCCAATGCAAGTCTTTCTGGTGGTTTTTGGGCTGAGGCAATGAAGATTGCAGTGCATGTGATCAATAGATCACCTAGTAAGAGTTTGGATGGTGGTATTCCTAAAGAGGCATGGAGTGGCAAGAAGCCTTCTTACTCTCATTTGCGTATATTTGGATGTGAGGCATATGCACATGTGCCAAAAGAGCTTCGAAAGAAGCTAGATCCTAAGTCTAGGAAATGCATCTTTTTGGGTTATGGTGAAAGTGGAGAGATGGGCTATCGTCTCTAGGATCCAGAAGCAAAGAAGATCATACGCAGCCATGATGTAGTCTTCAATGAGAAGAAGATACATAAGGCACCCATGAGGGATGTGGAAATGAGGAGAATCACTTTCCAGGATGTGAATCCACTTGCATATGTTGATAGACAGCAAGCTGTCCATGCACCAAATGTGCAAGAAATGGTACCACCAAGTAGTCCCACATGTATACAATCAAGGGTAGATGATGGATCATCTATTAGTGGAAATGATGAGCTAAATGTGGCTGATATGCAGGTGGGACAACAAGTTGAAATGCTCTTGAGAAAATCATCTAGAGTGTCTAGACCGCCTGATAGGTTTGTTCCAAGAGTAGACTATGTGATGCTTACTGATTGCGGGGAGCCTTCTTGCTACAAAGAGGCTATGATGCATGAGGATCAATGCAAGTGGGAGTATGCTATGCAATTAGAGATGAGTTCACTTATGAAGAATAATACTTGGGACTTGGTTTCTTTGCCACATGGAAAGAAAGCATTGCTATGTAAATGGGTCTACAAGATGAAGGTCACAGGTGATGATGTGCCTAGGTACAAGGCCCGTTTGGTCGCTAAAGGGTTCAAGCAAGAGAAGGGTGTGGACTTTGATGAGATATTCTCTCCGGTTGTGAAGATGACCACACTTAGATGCATGCTTGGACTAGTGGCAGCATAGGATATGGAGCTTATGCAGATGGATGTCAAGACAGCCTTCTTGCATGGGGATTTGCATGAGGAAATTTACATGGTGCAGCCGGAAGGCTTTGAAGAAAAGGGCAAAGAGCATTTAGTTTGCAAGTTGAAGAAGAGTCTCTATGGTCTTAAGCAAGTGCCTAGAGAATGGTATCAGAAGTTTGATGCTTTCATTCGGTCCCAGGGTTTTAGAAGGAGTGAAATTGATCACTGCCTCTACACTAAAAGGGCTAAGGATAATAGCCTGATAATCCTGGCACTATATGTGGATGATATGCTATTGGCTAGCAAGAATACTTATGAGCTAGATGCCTTACATGCCAAGTTGCATGAGGCCTTTGATATGAAGGATTTGGGACTTGCAGGTCATATTCTTGGTATGCGCATCACATGTGATCGGAGTAGGAAACTCCTTTGGCTTTCACAAAAGGAGTATGTTACAAAAGTATTGCAGCATTTCAATATGGAGGGGGGGAAGGCAGTGAGTACTCCATTGCCTCCATATGTGAAATTGAGTCATACAAATAGTCCCAAATCAGATGAGGAAAGGGCCATGATGGCCAAGGTTCCTTATGCATTAGCGGTTGGGAGTCTTATGTATGCTATGATAGCTACTAGACCAGACATTGCATTTGCAATGGGAGTTGTTAGCCGGTATATGGCTAATCCAGGAAAGAGGCATTGGGAGGCCGTTAAGTGCATCATGAGGTACATGAAGGGTACCAAGGAGATGTGCATTTGCTTTGGTAGAGGAGACATTCGTGTACTTGGGTACACAGATTCAGACTATGCAGAGCATGTGGATAGCAGGAGATCCACTTCTGGTTATGTGTTCACCTTTGTAGGTGGTGCAGTGTCGTGGATGTCTCGTGCACAGAAGTGCGTTGCTTTGTCTACCACATAGGCTGAGTATGTTGCAGCCACAGAGGGTTGCAAGGAAGCTATATGGCTTGATCGGCTAGTGGGAGATTTGGGGATTCATACAGGTGTACCAACATTGCATAGTGATTCCATGAGTGCTATTCAGCTAGCACGGAATCCAGTCTTTCATGCAAAGACCAAACACATTGAGGTCAGGTACCATTTCATCAGGGAGGTACTTGAGGACAAGTGCATAGAGCTTGTCAAGGTTCATACAGATGATAACCCTGCAAATATGCTGACGAAGAGTCTACCTAGTCAGCAGTTTGAGTATTGTCATGTATTGATGGACATTGGATAGTATGCTCATTGGTTGTTCTCCCTTAAAGGCACATTGTCCGTTAAGTGGGAGGTTGTGGGGGTTAAAGGTCACTGTGCCTTTACCCCGGTTATGTACAATACTCAAGCACATATATAAATGAATGAAAAAGAAGATTAGGGTGGTTCTGCACCCACCAAAACTTGTGTGGCTCTCGGTTTCTCTCTCTCCCTCTTCTGTTCTTGCTTCCGTTGAGAGCACTCTCATTATCATCATCAATATTTCCACAAAATGTTCGTTGTTGCTAAGTGCTTCATCATCATTATCATCCATGCATGGGACTTGCAGGTCATATTCTTGGTATGCGCATCACGCGTGATCGAAGTAGGAAACTCCTTTGGCTTTCATAGAAGGAGTATGTTACAAAAGTATTGCAGCGTTTCAATATGGAGGGGGGGAAGGCAGTGAGAACTCCATTACCTCCATATGTGAAACTGAGTCATACAGATAGTCCCAAATCAGATGAGGAGAGGGCCATCATGGCCAAGGTTCTTTATGCATCAGCGGTTGGGAGTCTTATGTATGCTATGATAGCTACTAGACTAGACACTGCATTTGCAGTGGGAGTTGTTAGCCGGTATATGGCTAATCTAGGAAAGAGGCATTGGGAGGCAGTTAAGTGCATCATGAGGTACATGAAGGGTACCAAGGAGATGTTTTCATCTGCTTTGGTAGAGGAGACATGCGTGTACTTGGGTACACAGATTCAGACTATGCAGGGCATGTGGATAGTAGGAGATCCACTTCTGGTTATGTGTTCACCTTTGTAGGTGGTGTAGTGTTGTGGATGTCTCGCACATAGAAGTGCATTGCTTTGTCTACCACAGAGGCTGAGTATGTTGCAGCCATAGAGGGTTGCAAGGAGGCTATATGGCTTGATCAGCTAGTGGGAGATTTGGGGATTCATACAGGTGTACCGACATTGCATAGTGATTCCATGAGTGCTATTCAGCAACCACGGAATCCAGTTTTTCATGCAAAGACCAAACACATTGAGGTCAGGTACCATTTCATCAGGGAGGTACTTGAGGATAAGTGCATAGAGCTTGTCAAGGTTCATACAGACGATAACCCTATAGATATGCTGACGAGGAGTTTACCTAGTCAACGGTTTGAGTATTGTCATGTATTGATGGGCATTGGATAGTATGCTCACTGGTTGTTCTCCCTTAAAGGCACATTGTCCTTTATGTGGGAGGTTGTGGGGGTTAAAGGTCACTGTGCCTTTACCCCAGTTATGTACAATACTCAAACACATATATAAATGAATGAAAAAGAAGATTAGGGTGGTTCTGCACCCACCAAAACTTGTGTGGCTCTCTGTTTCTCTCTCTCTCTCTTCCATTCTTGCTTCCGTTGAGAGCACTCTCAAGTCACCCTTGGAAACATTGTTGATTTTTTATGATATGTCAATTGGAGGTAGATGGATGGGTACTCAACTTTGGTGGTGCCTTCTGCTTTGACGTCTAAGTGTGTTTTCAAGAGCATTCTCTTTTACCTAGTGTGCGGACAGAATAGTAGAGAGAATTAATAGAGG
This sequence comes from Dipteris shenzhenensis, assembly GCF_047967505.1. NCBI lineage: Eukaryota > Viridiplantae > Streptophyta > Polypodiopsida > Gleicheniales > Dipteridaceae > Dipteris > Dipteris shenzhenensis. The sequence goes on along the minus strand of NC_141600.1, from coordinate 35,699,777 downwards.
CTTGACAGTGTCAACGTTTGAACTAGTGATATTGAGAGCATTGTGTCGATGGAACCACGCTCAGGACTTCTACATTGTCATATAGATTAGAGCACTGTGTCAATGTAGCCATGGGTTTATAACTGAAGGGAGCCGGTCCTCTAGCAATGCCTTGTTAGCAGTTGATATATTCTGTGTGAAGCAAGCTCTGAGCACACCATGTTTCTCCTAGCTGTTTATGGTTGCATATTCAGAGGCAATGGACCTTTGAAACATTGGTAGTCTGTTGCATGAGGGAGCGAGCACGATGATGACATGCTTCTCTGGTTGTTTTGTAATTTGGATACACACTAAATTACCTCACTTTGGATTTTCTCTTACAGTCTCTCAATGGCATTGCTACTATAATGCACTAGAGAGTACTTCACTTTGGACCATCTCTTATAGTCACCCATGGTGGCACTTGACTACATGTGCATATTGCGAACTGAGACTTATTAACCTACATTGGATGATATAGATGGTTTCTTTATTACTCTAAAGGTTTCTTTATTACTTAGGAATCCCTTTAAAGGATGGTATTCCCTTCGGAGTCTTAAATAGTACTTGAATTTGCTTTATACTCCATTTGGTGAAAGTTTTGGGCATTCTTTATACTTGAAGCTCCTGAAGGATGTCTTGTCTCTTTTATGATTCCCAAATAAATGATCTTGGGCTAGCAAAGACTTAGTTGAGTGTAGAAAAGGATAGATCATATGGGTACTACAATTTTTGGACCTTATTGCAATTTTTACGTGTGATAAGGCTTAAAGCATCCTCTTAAGCTTTCCCTTTGCTAATCTTAACATTTGATATAAGCTCTCCCTTTACTAATTGTAAATTTATTGTCTTTAAAGTCATTCTAATACTTCTTTAGTAGTGGGATAAGTTTCCATGTATACTTACGTTTCCTATGGAGGTTTATTAAGCGAGACAAGTTGCTGGATGGATATGTATATCTCTTAAGTTGCCATGGGATAAGTTACCATGGAAGAAATTACTATGGTTCTTAGGTTTCCATGGATATTTATGTCTCTTAATTAGGACAAGTTATCAAGAAGCTACCACGGATATTGCTATAAATGTTGCTCAGTGCTAGGTATGCTTTCCTCTGCATAAAGTAGATTTATTACTTTTATGTTTGGGAGAAGCATGAATGGCGATTGTATGGCTTAACTAGTGTTTGAGAAGTAGTATTTAATACCCTTGGGTTACTTGGGAAAGGATTTTGGATTTGAGACATCCTTTGGAACAATCAAACATACTGAAATTACAGTTTGGACTAGATGGAATTATAGTATAACTGGCTGAAATTATAGTTTTGACTTGCTGGAATTATAGTTTGACTTGCAAATGTACGAGTTTCACTTATTGAAATTACAGTTTTGATTGGTTGGAATTGTAGTTTGGCTTACTGTAATTACAGATTTGACTTGCTAGAATTAAAGTCTAGCTTGCTAAAATTACATTTTTGACTTGCTGAAATTACAGTCAAACTTGCTAAGATTATAGTTTTGACTTGCTAAAATTATAGTTTGACTTGCTAAAATTATAATTGTGACTGGTTGAAAATATAGTTATGACTTGCTAAAATTGTAGTCAAAACTTGCTGAAATTACAATAGAGCTTGCTGAAATTATAGCTTTGACTATTCGTCTATACCATTTGGGAAAAAATTTGAATAGTTAAAGGTTTCTTTATTACTTCAAAATTTCCATAAACTTTGGGTTATTTTGCCAACATTTGTCTATTTATGGAATGCAAAAAAGCTAAGATTTAATTGATGTTGATCTAGATAGGGTGACATGGATAACAACTATGTGCTGGCATTGAAGCCTAGCTTCCACAACATGAATGAGATGTCCTAACTTTCATTATGTTGTGATGGTGCTAGGTGAGTCGGCATACCTCTCCATTGAATTGGCATTATAAAATCTTTGGCATGATTGAATGGACAAAAAATACAGAGTTGGCAACTTCAAGCAGAGCTTTGTGGAAGATTATCTCCATCTATTGTAATATGGGAATGAATTTATATGTTTGAGATTACTTTTGTATGTTTGACATTTTACTAATATGAATATGAATATCTATGATGACTCCCACTTCGATACTCTATCTGAAGGGGTGGAATTTTAATGGATTACTCTCACTTGTTGTTTTGAAAAAAAGGGGCAATGGCCTTTGTTTGCATTTAGTTTACTGAAGCATTGAAGACTGGTCCAGTAGTGTAGTAGGCTAGATTTATTGATAGGAAACACACACACACACACACACACACACTTCCTACACCTTCCTTTCTCTTGTTTAGACCCCCCCCTCTCTCTCTCTCTCTCTCTCTCTCTCCGATTTCTTATTCTTTCATTTGTAACTTTTTATTATCCCCAATTTTGTTTGTTTCCTACAACTTTTTTCTGTCTTTTCCCTCAATGTTCTCCTTGTGTCCATAACTTCTTTCTTTTTTTTAAAAATAGTTTTTTTACTAGTTACCTAGTTTCCCTTACTAAACTATATTTTCTTGTTTAACTTTTCATCATTTATATATACAGTTATGTATATATATATATATATACTTTTTCTTTATCTTCTAATATCCTACATTTCGTATCGTTATTTTCTATACTTAAAAATTTATTCATTTTTTTCTCTTAATTAACCACTATGAACATAATTTAATAAACTATCACTATCCATACCTTATTGCCCCTAAAAAGTCATTTTTTGTTTTTTTCCTACCTTTCTCCCTAGCAATTCAAAAGTTCTAAAGCTTACTTCTAACCTCCTTTAAGTAAAAGTCCCTAACTAGACTTATGTTATACTAAAATCTTCCATTAACTAATCCCTAACCATTCCCCAAAAAACCCGACGCCCCCTTTCCTTGACTTTGTCTCCTATCCCCCTTCCCCGACTAAGGCTCCCTAGCCTCCTATAGTATAATCCTAGCCTCCCTATCCCTTGTTTATTGATAGCCTCCATAAATGGCACAGTCGCATCAATGACACCTCTTGTCTAGTCACCTCTCTCACCCTCGGTATTGATTACCTCCCGTGTGCATTAATATGGGAGCTGTCCTCTAGAGAATGCCCTCTTTCTCTGTAGTTTGCCCCAAGCTCCGATAATAAGTCTGGTTTATGGCTCCAGTCTGTGCTGTTGGTAGGAGTATGACCCTGCTCTTCTCATTGTGCCCAACTTCTATAGTACTACACTCCTTGCTTCCCTCACTGAGGTCCTGCTCTTTGCCCCGTGCATTGTACCGTTGGTACTTGCCCCACTGTAGATCTTTAAAGGAATGGAAGTTCCCACCGATTATGCTTGGCCTCCTTAATCCTCCTCTTGACTGTGCTGCCCGGTCCCCTTAGTGATCACTACGGCTCCTTTAATGTCCCCCTTATGTAGGTTTGGCATGACTCCCTCGATGGCCCTCCAGCTCCATAGACTTACAAGTACAGTCCATAGCGACAAGTATTGTGACCCCATTTTTTATAATTATATTCACCTCTTTTTACCCCCCCTTTTTTTCTATATATTTACCATGTACATCTAAGTCTCCCCTTATAATTCCTTTCCCCCCTTTTCTAAAATACTCCCCCTTTTTATATATTTTCCTTTTCCTTCCATATATTTACATCTAATTTTTGCCTTTCCCCCCCTTTTTCTTCTCAATATTAGTATTCAAGTTCCCCCTTCCATATATCTACATCTAATTCCCCCCTTCTCAATATTAATATCTAAATTTCCCCTTTTCATTATATTTATTTCTAAAAGTTCTCTCCTCACAAGTATTTATAACCCCCCCCCTGGCACTCTCTCTATATACATTTTTTTCCTTCCACCCCCTCCTCTCTATATATATCTCTCCCCCCTTTTTTTCTAAAAACTTGTTTTCTTTTATTTTGCTCTCTTTGTCCCTCCCCCATCTCTATTATGCACACTTTGGTTTCCCTGCAAAATTCCCCTCCTTTTTCACCTTCTAATCCACCACCTCCTCCCGCCCATTTTTTAAACCCTTTCAAAGGCCAAGCTTTTTTTAAAAACCCAAGATCACCCCATACAAACTTAGGTTCATCTATTCTTTCTAAACTACCTTAAAGGTATCCCCTTCCTAACTTTGATCACCTCGGGCGTTTTTACTCGAATTTTTATTCATTTTTTCCTCTTAATTAACCACTATGAAAATAATTTAATAAACTATCACTATCCATACCTTATTGCCCCTAAAAAATCATTTTTTGCTTTTTTCCCACCTTTCTCCCTAGCAATTCAAAAGTTCTAAAGCTTACTTCTAACCTCCTCTAAGTAAAAGTCCCTAACTAAACTTATGTTATACTAAAATCTTCCATTAAGTAATCCCTAACCATTTCCCAAAAAACCTGATGCCCCCTTTCCTTGATTTTGTCTCTTGACCCCCTTCCCTAAATAAGACTCCCTAGCCTATTTAAACACTCCTCCTCTAGTCTAATCCTAGCCTCCCTATCCTTTGTTTATTGATAGCCTCCATAAACGACATGGCCGCATTGATGATGCCTCTCGTCTAGTCACCTCTCTCGTCCCCGGTACTGATTACTTCCCGTGTGCGTTAATATGGGAGCTGTCCTCTAGAGAATGCCCTCTTTCTCTATAGTCTGCCCCAGGCTCCGGTAACGAGTCTGGTTTGTGGCTCTAGTCCATGCTGCCAGTAGGAGTATGACCTTGCTCTTCTCATAGTGCCCAGCTTCTATAGTACTACACTCCTTGCCTCCCTTGCTGAGGTCCTGCTCTTTGCCCTGCACGCTGTACCGCCGATACTTGCCCCACTGCAGATCTTCAAAGGAATAGAAGTTCCCACCCGATTGCGCTTGGCCTCCTTAATCCTCCTCCACTACGTTGCCCGGTCACCTCAGTGATCATTGCGGCTCCTTTAATGTTCCCCTTACACAAGTTTGGGATGATTCCCTCGATAGCCCTCCAACTCCATAGACTTACAAGTACAGTCCATAGCGACAGGTATTGTGACCCCATTTTTTATAATTCTATTCACCTCTTTTTACCCCCCTTTTTTTCTATATATTTACTATGCACATCTAAGTCCCCCCTTATAATTCCTTTCCCCCCTTTTCTAAAATACTCCCCCTTTCTATATATTTGCTTTTTCCTTCCATATATTTACATCTAATTTTTTCCTTTCCCCCCCCTTTTTCTTCTCAATATTAGTATTCAAGTTCCCCCTTCCATATATCTACATCTAATTCCTCCCTTCTCAATATTAATATCTAAATTTCCCCTTTTCATTATATTTATTTCTAAAAGTTCTCCCCTCACAAATATTTATAACCCCCCTCCCCCCCTCGCCACTCTCTCTATATACACATTTTTTTCCTTCCACCCCCTCCTCTCTATATATATATCTCCCCCCTTTTTTGTTTTCTTTTATTCTCCTCTCTTTGTCCCTCCCCCATCTCTGTTATGCACACTTTGGTTTCCTTGCTAAATTCCCCTCCTTTTTCACCTTCTAATCCACCACCTCCTTCCTCCTATTTTTTAAATTCTTTCAAAGGCCAAGATTTTTTTAAAAACCCAAGATCACCCCATACAAATTTAGGTTCATCTATTCTTTCTAAACTACCTTAAAGGTATCCTCTTCCTAACTTTAATCACCTTAGGCGTTTTAACATACCCATTTAATTTTTTCATGTGTTAGTTACCCCAAGTTACTGTTCTTACCCTCCATTTGCTCATTGTTTATGATTAAAATAGTCCTTTCATACAGGGTACCTCACCTAAAACACTCTACCCAATCCACACTTGAACAAACCCATCTTTTTTCACTTAATTGGTTACACCATGCTGGTTAAGTTTATGGCTAAGCTTCTAGTTTATTGTGACCCCGATAACAAGGGAGGAGGGTTTATGACACCTGTCTTCCCAACTTAAGTTAACCTAGTTCTTATCGTGTTTTCTTGTTGGATGGTGGTAGGTATGCAGATTCTCCTCTTTAGTAAATAAGATGCTTGTCAGGACTACACCGGCATTATTACTTTTCTACACTTTTGTACCAATTTCTAGTTGTATGAACAACCATGTAACAAATAATTTTTTATCCACTCTTATTTGAGCTTCGTGTGCTATGTTGTTAAGAGGTTTTTTATTTTAAACACACACACAATTCTATGTGCACCCTTACTTACACATACACTTACACACATGTTGACACACACACACACACACACACACACACACACACATGTTTCCTAGTCTTCATACGCACATATGAACTCACTCACACACACACTCACCCTGATCGATATTGACTCACTAATTGACACACTGACATTGCAAGTTTATTTTATGTGGCATGTAGGGTACAGTCAATCTGAGGGATGAATGATCTACTGAGACTTTCTAGTTTGGGAAGGATGATTGCCATTGGGATTGAGACACTACTACCGATGAACATTTGAGTTTTTGTGTTGTGGTGTTTTCCTTTTTATTTCATATCATTAGCATCAGATGCGATGGGATGGACTTTATATTATTTGTGTGTATTTCTTATTACATTTTGGCATTGTGGTAAGCTCTAAGACATCATACAAGAGCTTCTTGGAGATACTATCCTCCTCTTTATGCTTTATCTTTCACTTTGGTAGTATATGGCATTATATGGTTTTCTCTAAATCAAATTGAACCTTAAATTTGATTAATTTGGTTTGATTTCCTTACCTCTTATATATGATGGTGTATTCAATCATAGCTTAAATTTGATGCTCTTGGATAGTTTGTTGCATCTATGTACATTGGAGGGGATTATTACAATAATGTGTTAAATAATGTTCTTTACCACCCACCTTAGTTATAATGAAAAGGACAGGATACAGCTATGGTGTGTGCATGATCCTTCCTCGATCAATGGATAGGTTTCTATGTTTGGCTGGATATAATGGCGGTGTTGGTGTGCACCACCTACTCTTCTTCTTTTGGAGGATTCGCCTTCTTGCCCTTTGCTTGCTTCTACTGCTGCACTCGATGCCCACTTCCTTTACCTACTCTTGTCTCTCATTGACTGGTTTCTGCTACATCTTTCGTGAACCAGAAGGACGTTTCTAAAAAGCTTCAACCTTTACATGCTCATGGCAGTCTCTCAAGTGTGACGATGTGTATCTCTTGCCTCTTTATTTACATTGCTGGACTCGCATATGCTTGAAAGTTATCTTGGGGTGTCCTTGGCATGTTATTTTCTTCTCACTTCAAGTGGTATGGCAACTATGTAGGAAGTTTTTCAGGTGACTCTTGGCTATACTTACGTAGGAAAATAGATATCTACTTTCAAAATCGTCTTCTCGCTACTATCTTTGTTATGTGGTTGAGCTATCTAGTAGACTAGAGTCTTGCAATGCTAGATCCCCAAGTTTGTGATGTTTTTGAGTTAGTTACTTTGTCTCTTTGTGTGTTTATCCTATAGTGTTCTTGCTGCTTGAGGGAATCTCTACTCAGCTTATAGTCTCCTTGAGGGTGTCTCCTACTCATCGGCCAAAACTATACTCACACACACACACACAAACCCTTGGTCTCTCTCTCTCTCTCTCTCTCTCTCTCTCTCTCTCTCTCTCTCTCTCTCTCTCTCTCTCTCACACACACACACACACACACACACACACACACACATACACAGACACACACCTTCCTCTCTTTTATATATAGACCCTGGCCCCATGCTAGCACAAACCTAGGTTCCCTTATATGCCCACCTACACACACACACACACACACACACACACACACACCTTCCTCTCTTTTATATATAGTCCCTAGCCCCATGCTAGCACAAACCTAGGTTCCCTTATATGCCCACCTTAACCCTCCTCACTTTCTTATTCTTTATTTAATTTTTTGATTTTAATTTAATTTTTTAGATTTTAGTTAATGTTAATTTATTTTTTGATTTTAATTTTTTAAGTCTTACACACACGCACACACACACACACACACACTTCATAAACTCTTCCCCCTTTTTTCACACCTACCCCCCATCCCCTAGTTTTTCCCATGCCTCTCTTTAGTTTCCCTAATTTTCCTATGTATTCTCCCTTTTTCTAACACTTTATATCCAATTTTTCTTATTTGTTCAAAAATTTTACGTGCCTCAATTTTCTATTTCTTGCTTTTTTTCTCTCCCTTCTTTATTTTTTTCTTTTCTTTTTTTCCTCTTTCCTTTTTAGCATGTATTAATAGCTTTTCTATAAATTTTCTTCATTTTTTAAAGTTTCCATTTAAATTTTCTTTTAATTTTTATATATTCTAATGTTATTGGTGTTTCTATTTTTTTCATCCTTATCTCCCAATTTTTTATTTCCTTTAATAATGGCTTTTTCATGTATTGTTTATTATTAATATTTTCCCTATGTGTTTTCAAAACCCCCTTTAATTAATTTGTATTATATTGTTCTCTCTCTAAAAGTCCCCTTATTTATTTCTTATTTATTCCTATTTTTTTCTAAAGTGCGCTAAAGCAAATTAGATTGGCTAAATCTACCTCTATTAGATTGCTTAAAACTAAAACCTATTAGAGTGGTTAATTTTAAAGCCTTTTAGAATGGTTAAAACTAAGGCCTATTAGAGTGGTTAAAACTACCTATATTTAGTGACCCCCCTCCTCGCACTTTCTACCCGCCTGTAGCCCACTTTTCTACACCAATCCTAGTTTTTTACACTTACACGTAGTTTTAGGCATATAGCCAATCCGCCTCCCTAGCCGTGGTACTCCCTGACTATCTACTAGGGAGCCTATTTATACTCTAGGACTACGCTATTGGAGTCGAACTCCATTGATCCTCCAGGCCACAATTGCTCTTCCTTAGTCCCTCTCGCTACCTTCGTCGCCCTTATAACTAAGAGCTCCTTGGCTCTATACCCAGTCCCGTACTGCTGCTGTGCCATAAGGCTCCATAAGTCCAAGTTTCTACCTTCGCCTCGATTGCTTCGCGTTAATTACTTCACCTCCACACTGTTGCAGCATTGCTGCTCCATACAAGAGCACTTCCTCTCCTTCTCCTTAGTACTCATGGCTTATACCTGTGCAGTCTGTTAATTCCACCCACTCGTGCGAAGCTATTTGCTATACTCCCACTTGTAACCCCGATTGCGTGGTTGCCTCTCCTTTTTGGTTGCTCCTCGACTGTGCTGTTTCATTCCATCCCAGTGCTCACCAAACCCGGTTGAGCATATAAAATTCTTGGTTGAAATTGAAAAAGCCCGGTTGGAGTTGAAGGTTGCCTTTCATTTTAAGGTCTAGGATTTACATATTTTAGTTATAAATCCTGGTGAGAGTATAAATTTTTATGGACTTTTATAATTTCACCAGGGTTCTATCTTGGTGGTACATTTAATTTTCAAGGCTCCGAAAAACATTTTTGTCGAGCACTGTTCCATCCTACTATCGTTCAGGGACCTCAGTTGCTCCAACCTCCAATATCCCTTATAACCTCGACTGTTGCGTGGCTTACTGGTCCCCTCAGTACTCATGCTGCCCTTGGCCCATGTGCTCACCCCCCTCTCCCTTCTCAAAATTTCCACCATACTCTATTAAACCCCTTTGCTCTATATGCTCTAAGTTCCCCTCTCTATATACGCTAAATTTCCCCTCTAATTGATCCATCCTAATTGAACTCCTTTTTTTATGCCTGTTTTATTCTTAATTTTTAGTTAATTTCTTTCCTAAGATCTACATATCCCTTTTCATCCATCCCTAAATAGTATACAAGGTCACCCAAGTTTTTCTGCTCATAATTTTTTAAATAAATTTTTGCTTCCTTACTTATCCTAGCCTTTCCCAAGTTTATCCTCTCTAAATTTTTTAAATTATTTTTAAAAAAAATTTATCCTTTCACCCTTCCCATCTTCCTTTTTGTTCCATCTGTCTTTCCACTTTCTATTACTTATATGAATTCCCCCGCTCCCCTTCTTTTCTTTTGGAAAATTTATCCTCACATTCACATATTTAATTTCAAACCACAACATTTTTGTTTAAAAAATGCTCATTCCAAATCCACATACAAAAAATCCGTCCTTCTACAAACTTGCATCAAGCTGTTCCACACCTAACCACTCAACCTAACCTTCTATCTAGTACACTCTACCTAATCCACACTTGAACAACCCATCTCTATTCATTTAATTTTATATAGCATGTTGGTTAAGTTTATGGCTAAGCTTTTGATTTATTGACCCCGATAACAAGGGAGGAGGGTTTATGACACCTGTCTTCCCAACTTAAGTTAACCTGGTTCTTATCATGTTTTCTTATTGGATGGTGGGAGGTATGGAGATTCTCCTCTTCAATAAGTAAGATGCTTGTCAAGACTGCACCGGGCGTTATAATTTTTTACACTTTGTATGAACAACCATGTAATAATAAATAATTTTTTATTTGCCCTTATTTGAGCTTTGTGTGTCATGTTGTTAGAAGGTTTTTATTTGAGCTTCGTGTGTCATGAAGACCCCCCTTTTTTCGTGGCAGATTGTCGTCATGTTCTTTGCTCTCGTTGATTTAAAGACATGGCTAATAAAGCAACAATTGTCCTCGGTTGGGTTGTTATAAGGGTAAGGCTATAGTTGTGGCTGACTTACACTTTAATGTGTTTATCCCAGGAAGAACTTGGTCATTAAGGAAGTTATTTACTAAACACCGGCTTCTTTCGTTCTTGGTATCTAATTGCCTATGCCCCCCTTAAAAATTTTCTTTGCCTTTCTATTTTTTAATGGGATTTTGTGTTTCCATCTTAACCCTTTAGTAGTGCACTTATTAGGTATTCTGGAGACATTTAATGTACATAGTTAATTAACTAGAGTACAATGCTACAATAGAATGATTTCCCTTGTAGATATTGGATAGTTCTATGTGTTGTCATAATTCTCCTTGTAGTTAGATATTTTAATGGTTTCCTAAGATAGTGATAGAGATAATCGCTTCATGCCTCCTCCATGGAAGGCTAGATGATTGTGTTTTAATACAATTTCCCTTTTATTGTCACCTTTTTGCTAAGCTAATTTTCCCCTACCCTAATCTTAATTATGTTAATTTGTCCCATCTTCGTATAGGTCAAGTTGCATAGGTTGCTTGTGGAGACATTTACTGGTAATTTGATTTCTTAATGAGATCCTAACACAATGACATGGTTAATGGTTGCATGCCTCCTATATGGAAGGCCAGATGATGGTACTCTAATACAATTTTCCTTTCTGTTGTCTTCTTGTTTGCTGAGCTAATATTGCCTCCTCTATGGAAGGCTAGGTCTTTGCATACTTTTATGTGCTAGACGCCTCCTACATGGAAGGCTTAATAGTCTAGCATGCCTCCTCTATGGAAGGCCAAGATTTTTTTAATTATATTATTAATGCATCATACAAGGAACGTAAATACATCCTCGGTCTAAACAATTCATAAGGAACCACTAAGCTACTACGCAATGTAATGTGCTATTGTATGTTTGGTTGGGTTGTTTACTTGTGACTTGGAAAAACTAACCTATGTTACATTTTTTTTGTGAAATGATAAAGCATTGTATGTTGGTACAATAGTACTTTCTTAATGCCGGTCTATGCCTCCTATATGGAAGACTAGGCAATTTTTCTTCCAAAATATTGCCATTCATAATGCCTCCGATATGGTTGGCTAACACTTCTGTCTCCAACATTTCATGATGTCCCCCTAGCATTTTTTATGTTGCTGCTGCCTACTTACCCTTTATATTGACAAATGCACATCTCTTTCTAGGACACCCCTGGCACTTATACACCATGAAAGATGGCCCATATGTCCATTAACTGGGATGCTGCCGCTATTTCCCTCATCAATAAAAAAATTGGAAGAGGCTAGCAAAGACAGATTGGCAATGCATCGTGCTTATACAAATGCTAGAACACGACCCTATCTTCATCAAAAATCCAAGAATTTGAGAAACTAAGACTCCACTAGTCTTGACCTAACTTGGGTTGTCTCTTCCATGAGCTAATAAGACACTTTTTTGGTCCACCCAGTTGTGTAGCATCCCTTAGTGCAACTTGCACTTTTTTAAGAGATTCTTTTTTAGGATTTATACTCTAATTAGTTCCATCTTCATAAGGGTCAAGCTGCATGTTTTGCTTGTGTAGGCATCTACTTGTGATTTGATATTTTAATGAGTGCCATATGAAACACGGCATCAACATTTCAATGGTTCATGGTGGAAACTGATTCAGGGACTATTTAAACCAGTTTATGGCTATCTGACTTAGATGATTGGTGGAAACCAATTTAGAGAGTATTTGAATGACTTTTTGACTATGTGACTTAGATAATTTTTATGTTTATGTGAAAGAAATGGGGCATTGTACTACTGGGAAAAATCTTTCACAACAACATAAAGCAACTATAGACGTGCTTGATAGACGCACAAAATAGCGGGCGCGTCTATAGGCGTTGCTTGAATAAAGAAATTACGGGCGCATCTAATAGCGTGTCTAATAGTTTGTCATTTGTGCTTGTATTAACATGTCTATTTGTGCATCTACAATGAGAAAATACAAGCCCATCTAACATTGCATTTATCAGCGTGCCTATTTGCACGTGTATTAGCGTGTTTATTAGCATGTTTATACTGGGAATTAGATGCATATTTAGATGCAAAACAGAGAATACAAAAAGTGAGATTTTGGTGTACATCATTGCTTTCCAAACATTGCCCATGATTACCAAAGCACATAAATTTAACAAAAACATCAATGCTTTTTTGCAAGCCCACATATACAAGAATTAAGTGAGGTGAGGAGAATGAGACAATATGTAAAATAGTTTTGTCAATATCAATGATGGGCTATGGTTCAATCTCATCCTCAATGAGATCAACCCTTGCCAAACTATCTACTTCAAAATCCAAACAAGTGTTTAGATCTACATATACATTCAACCCACTACTACTTGTGCTACTAATGTGCTCATCGAAATCAGCATCACCAATGGTAGGCTCTTCCTCATGGGTAATGGCCTCAATATCTGTATCTCCTATCTCATGATCATCCTCCTCTCTTGTATCACAGTCATCATCACGTCCATGGCCATGATCATCCTCCATACGCTCCATATTAGTAAATGTACCATACATCACTTTAGAACATGGCATAATAGGTATGACATTCCACCATCTATTATTATCCACCATTGGTTGATAGACAACCTAATTCAAACAAAAATACAATCATGTTATTTTCCTTGCATCAAATATTTAAAAGCGAGTATTTTTATATGTGTGCATAGCACCTTTTCACATTGTTGCGGTAGTACTAGTGGATCCTTCCTACTTTGCCAAAACTTTGTGGAGTCAATAGTTACAAAGCCACTTGCATGGCATTTGATTGTTGCATTAGAGCCTCTTTCCACCACGTCCTTAAACCACTTTACATCCAAAACATACACAAAGAAGTGTCGAAAATCAAGCTTAATAATATCTTGGATTATGCCACAATAATCATCCATGGCTCCATTGGCTCCCTCAAAACTAGCAATGACGCTGCAATCTTGTGTGTTTCTCTTATCATCAATCCGTTGTGTTTGAAAATGCTTGCCCTCACACCATATAGCATTGAACATAGTACACTACGCCAAGAAAAAATCAATTAAATAAGCAATCTAAATTATTGAAAGCTCCTAACTTATGCATAACATTCTATATACCGACCTTGCTCATGCATCCCCTAGCATACTCCCATTCTTCCATTGTGATATGCATCCCCTCGTATTTCTCTGCTTTCTCCATTTCATCAAGTAGCCAATCCACATGAATATCCTTTGGAAGTGCTCTTAGATACTGAGGGTATGGCACATGAGATTCGTGGTGTGTATGAAAGAGGGCCCTTTCTTCTTGTCTTCTTGCCTTTGCATCCTCATATCTTGTCACCTATCTTTTCATCACATCACTATTAAGCACGTAATAGAAATTGATACTATTATGCAACTCCCTATCTATTACTTTGTTGCGTCCTTTCCCTTGAGGCACAATAGAGGTCATCCTTAGGTCTTCATCATCTCTCCATAGTCATGGGAGAGAGCTATCCACATCAACAAGAAACTCAGAAATATATACAAGTGACTCTTGTACCAACCAACCCTCGGCCGTGCTACCTTTGGGTCTTGCATTTTGTCTCACGAAGCCCTTCAAGGTCTTCATGAAGCACTCGAGGAAGAACAACCATCGTGCATGTATAGTACCACATATAGCAATCTCATCCACCAAATGCACTATAAGATGTAGTTGGCTTGTGAGAATAGAACGGGGAAATGTCTCCTCCACTAAACAAACCACCTCCATTGACATAACTCGAGCATTCTCAAGCATGGTGGGATCTATTTCCTTTGAGCTCACATACCTAGAAATGAAAAAGTATACCATATTAGTAATATGAACACCTTGCATGGAGCATTGATACGCATCATATTTTGTATCATGTAAAGTACCTCACAAGCTCATCCATCTTGTAAATACAATCTTTCACGTCCTTCAATGCACTATGTGAAATGCTAGTAGGTAGTATGAACTAAACCCACGAGGAGGTGGTTGATTAGTTGCTTATAATTATTCACTCACAAATTTGAAAGGAAAAAGATATTATGCACCTAAAATACTTGGAGCATCTTGTGCCAATCATGAGATTTCAAGCCATATAATTGCTCTACACCTCTTTTCTTGCTCTTTGTAAAGGCTCCCTTCAAACACCTCATGCATCCAGTGGGAGTACGAATTGTAGTAATAGCGCGCTTCACCACCGCCATCTCTAGCTTTGATAACCTCCACGGTGCATGAGGTAAAAAAACACGCCCATTTGGTCTCTCTTGTGGCCAAGCTTCATGCATCCTCCTTGTGGTACGTAGATCCTCCCTTATGCCTACAGAATCTCGTGTCCCATTCAAATGCTCCCAAATGGTAGATGCCACATTCTTGCATGGGATCAAGCAGGTGATTGATCTTGAGGTGGGACCAATATGGTAAATGATAAAAGATGGAGTATCTAACAAAATAACGTGTTAGCGAGCAATCTTTATTTCCAGCCAATATAGCACACAATAGTTACAAACCCTTACCGGCTCATGCCAAGTGGTGGAGGAGTCGTGGAGCCATCCCAAATTCTCATCCAATCTCCCACGGTGAGTGATTGTGGGAGGACTTCATTCCAAGGGGCAACATATCTAGGATGATCAGGTGGGAGAAATCGATGGTGATTCTCATAGATGACCTTATTCAATGCATCTGCCCGTGAGGCAACTAGCGAAGGACCACAAACAAGACATGCATGGTAACCCGATGTAGTGAGACCTGAACAATAGACACAATTAAGAGTTGAAGGTGGGTTTAGGGTGCCACATCCTTTGCCTATTCATAATTAGAAGTGCAATGCTTACCTGAACACTCGCCATAGCCTGGGAAGTCATGCATCGTCCACATCAAGACTACTTTGCAGTTGAAGTCTCGTGACGAGGGAGGCTTGCTCACATCATGCACCTCGATACCTCTCCAAAGTATCTCTAGCTCGTCAATCAAAGGCTCCAAATAAACATCAGGATTTTTGACTTTATGTTTCCCTAGAATTAGAAGGGACAGCATAACATGTCCTTTCTTAATAGCCATAGAGGGTGGAAGATTATAATTCACTAATATCACTGGCCATACATTGTAAGAGATGCTTTTGAGACCAAATGGGTTCACACCGTTCATACCCAATCCAAGTCTCAAGCTCCTAGGTTCTTCCTTGATGAATCTTGGCCATGTGGCTTCAATATGCTTCCATGCAGGAGAGTCTGCGGGAGTTCTCCACTTGCCATCGGTTGATCGATGGGAGGAATGCCATGACATGAGTTCTACAATGGATTTGCACTTAAACATATGTTGGATGCGAGGGATTATGGGAAAATGTCACAGAACCTTACGAGGTACGCCCAAAGTTTTGAGATCTGCTCTATATCTTGCCTCTCCACAAGTAGGGCACTCTCTTGCATCCTTATGTAGTCCACGAAACAAAACGCAATCCTTGACGCATGCATGGATGTGCTTGTAATCTAATCCTCCAAGAGAGGTCACATGTTGCCTTGCCATATCTCTTGAGGTCGGTAATTTATTCTCCCTTGGAAGCATTTTACACAATAGCCTGCACGTGAAGACCATAAATGACGAAAAGCATTTGAGTAATTGACCCAGTAGCATAATTCACCATGTTTGCAAAATAGACTTTAAAGCTTACTTGAGTAATGCATTCAAACTTGCATTGCTCCATCCATAGATGGTTTGCAAGTTTAGTAACTCAAGGGAGGCACGTAGAACAGAGAATGTGCACCCCTCAAACAGTGGAGTCGATGCTGCGGTAAAAAGATCATCCTACTCCATGCTATCATCCCTCCCTTGATGGACATATAAATCTTGCACCATATCATCAAACACCTCCTCCTCCACAGCTTCATAAGGTAATGGCAGAGGGCTACTATCACCATCACTCCATGCATCCTTAACGGTCCCTCCTGAAGATCCCACCTCATATCGCCAATGCTTCACCTCCTCATGGCAAGCATAGGGCAACATATGCAGGTGTGGCATTGCATCCTATATCAAATTAAAACGGGATCATAACTCAAACATATGAACACCCATAGGTATCTCAATCAACCTTAACTCTTTAACACTTACCATATTTATGGTCGCATCCCATTCTACATACTTTGAGATGTGATTGAGTGTAATCCTGCATGCACGATACATGTTTCCTCGACATCAATCACACATACATTTGATTTTTTGCTCCAACCACATTTCGCAATGGTGGATACGGAGGGATTCATCTTCACTGGAGCTACTTGTTGAAGATCAAGACATCCTACAAACAAACAATCCAAAAAATTTTGTGTTTCTTCAAATATTTAATTTTAAAACTCTATGGCGCATCTAAAGGCGCATCTAAAACTGCGTCTGTCTGTTTTGTGATGCGCATCTACAAGCGCATCTAAAACCGCATCTCCTCTGTGTATCTAGATGTGCAATTTCACATGTATTTAGATGCGCTATTAGATGCGCTTACAGATGCGGTTTTTAAATCTGCTTTTAGCGTGCTCGCTTTGCTTTTCTTCACATTACTTATACTTCACGCAGCTTGCTTGCTTTGCTATTAGCAGATCCACAGTTTTGATGCTTAAGAGGAAGGCACCCACACTTACTTCCAAGCTTACACTTAAGAGGAAGGCACCCATACTTACTTCCAAGCTTAAAGGAGAAGAGGGTGAATAAGAAAGAGAAGCAACTTTGAAAAAGGAGAAGAAGCTTCCATATCTCTATCCAAGGTAAGTCTTTTTACAGTTGATCTTTTTTGGAAGTTGCTCTCTTTGGATTTGTCCTTTGTCGTATCCAAGAAATGCATGATTTTGGTACCAGTGTTACGTTTTTATGTCGGGCGCATGTCCTTTTCTACTTTTTAGAATAGTTCGTCTATCGGAGCGCATCTATGGACACGTCTCAGAGTGTGTCTAAAACCGCATCTACAGGCGCGTCTAGATGCGCGTCTAGCCTGTTTGCAGACACAGATAGCCGCGTCTATAGATGCACTGTTATATGCAAAAATGGATGCGCTTCTCTCAGACGCGCTTCGATAGTAATCTTTTCTGACAATAATCTTTTCTTCCCTTCCCCTTTCTTCTCAGCTCATCAGTAATCGTCTTTTTTTCTTTTTTCCAGTTCATCGTGGCCAGGAAGCTCTTTGGGCTCACCTGATCTTCGGGAGTCTATTTTTAGGGACTTATATAACCTTTTAGGGCACCCTCCTAGTCTTGCGGAGTTATACAGGTATATGATGGGTACTCTAAACACCCCCCAGGAGTCGGGACTACAGACTCCAAACCACCCCACACCAGCTGAGATTACCCCAGCGGAGTCGGTACAGCCCAGCCAGCTACACAGCCGAGGCCCTTCTCCCATGTCGTCTTATGCCCCTTCCCCCATGCCATCTTATGCCCCTTCCCCTATGCCGTCAGGAGGTCCTTCTGTCTCGCAGAGCCATCGGCGTACTCCTGTGCAGTCGAGACTCGGTTCTCCAGCTACGAGTGGTCCACGTAGTCCCATGCAATCTCTAGCTACGAGTGGCCAGCGTACTAGCTCGACACGACATGGTAGTAGGCGTAGTAGTAGGGAGAGCAGTGGGGGATGCATGGCACAATGCTTTGGAAGGGGTGGTGGTGGGGACGATGATGATTCAGATGATTTAGACATGCTTCCGGGTGATGGTACGATCTTCTATGACATCACTTAGATAGGAGGCATCTTGATGGATGCACGAGGAAAGGAAATCATGGCCTTCATGCGCTCTGTAATTGTTAGACAATTACAGAGATTGCTTTATCCACTACAAAGACCAGCCAAAGAGGTTGGCTGATGAGACCCTCGTTGCTGTTTGCTCTAGGCATCCTAACCCCCCCAATCGTTAGTTCACAGATAAATGGGCCAAGTCAAAGATTGTTACGATACTTGGCAATAAAAGATCTTCGCTTGCACTAGCGGAGCTTGCCAGGCTCGAGGGAGGTCAACCACCAAGGGGCCTGCCCCACACCACTCACAAGCGTGAGTGGAAGAAAGCAATGAAGTTAGCGAGGGAGGACCCCAGTCTACAGCACGTGGAGGCACGAAGGATCGAGATGGAGCAATATGGAAGCGTGCATTTTGGAGCAGGGGGTGTTGAATCATGGGAGGCCCAATTTGTAAGTATCGATCTCAAATTATATTGCTTATGTAGTTTATCAGGAGGTTGTTTCTTTGTACTAACCCCTTCGCAAATTGTGTCATCTTTGCAGCTTGATATCGTGGGCAGATACCCTACTCCTGTCGAGACAGCCTACCACCGCCACCATCGTAGAGGAGATACATGGAAGCACTTTTATCATGATGGGCTGATTACTGAGGAGCAGTATATCCAAGCTACTGGAGCGGCCCCCGAGGTATTTGAAAGTAATTAAATAATGTCAATATTATAAGTAAATATTTGATTTTTCATACATTGATATATGTTGTCCCTTGTTTACAGGTCCCTGCACAAGAAGACGAGGAAGAAGATGAGGAAGGAGGTGGAGAAGGGAGCGCAGAAGGGAGCGTGGAAGGGAGCGAGGATGTGGAGAACATAGATTAGTCATAGAAGTAGTGCTAGCTACTCTTTTTTGTACTTAAAGCCACTGGCTTGGCTTCGTGCCTCTTGTATATACACTTCTCTTATTTTTTATACTTGGAGCCACATGACGTGGCTTAGCTTCATGCTATATGTACATACAAGCACTTTTTGAGCTTTCAATTTTATTGCATTTTGGAGTTGTAATGTTTTATTTGGAATTGTAATTAAAATGCGATTGGCTGTAAGAATTGAATTACACAATGTGGAAATGGGATTCTTGTAACTATATAGCATACACAACATACACAGCATTCTGTAAATTTAAAAAAAATATTATGTAGCGCGTCTATCAGTGTGTCTATAAATGCATCTATATACACGTCTGTCTGTTCGAGAAGCGTCTATTTGCACATCTAGAAAGGCATCTATAAGACCATTTATAAATGCATCTATACACACGTTTAACGATGCATCTGTTTTTCTTTTAAAATTTTTAGTAGAGTGTCTATTTACGCATCTAGATGTGCGTCTACACGCGCGTCTGTCTACTATATAGATGTGCTATTAGACATGGGTCTCTAGATGCGTAAATAGATGCGCCCGTAAGTTTTTTTTTAAGTTCAGTAAACGCGTCTGTGTGTGCATCTGTGGGTGCTTTGTCTTGTTGTGTTTAAAAAGTGCTGACAAGTAGTTATCTTCCTAAATCCAACAAAGTGCTGACAAGTAGTTATTTTCCAAATCCGACAAAGTGTGTGTTTTGCATAGGAATTGCCATATTACTTGGGCATGTAAGGATAGCATTAACACCAAGAATCAAATATGGAAGCCATAGAATGCATGCTAGGACCGAGAATCTAATTCAGTTGCACTCATTCATAGGTTCTATAGGATATTTGTCAAAGATTTTCCTAGAAAATTTAACATCACATTATGAGCTCACCAAAAAGGGGTCAAGTTCCATTCGAATGCACAGTTGTCTATGACATTCCAAGCGCTACAAAATCAAGTAAGAACCACATCCATTCTATGTCAATTGAGGTGAGATGATCTTTCACATATATATTAATGCCTCGAGGTATGCCATGTGTAAAATCTCTGCATAGCCCTCAACTGGACTACTTGGTCTACTATGCCAAACGCATGATGACACCCCCCCCCTTGGTGCTACTATAGCACCTTAGAGCAAAGGATGTTTAGAAATTTTGGGAGTATTTGTTTGCTAAGCCATTTGTTTTCTACGTTGATCACCAATTATTTCTTTATCTAATTAACAAAATAGTCATCCAAGGAAGACTAGTGCATAGAATGTTGATGTTACAAAAATTCAACTTCAGAATCATACACAAGCTTTAAAATCCACATGTTGGGGTGGATTGCCTTTCAAGACCGGCATTTCAAGTCAATGAAAAGGGAGTTAGCACCAAACTACTAGATGCTCATCTATTTATAGTTGACATCCAATAGGATGAGTATGAGGATAAGCTCCAGTACCTATCTCAGGCAACCTTTCTAGAAGAAATGCTTAGAGACAATGGAGGCAACTATACTTGAAATCCCATAGGATGAGTATGAGCATATGCTCTAGTGCCTATCTCATAGGATGAGCATTTCATTTATAGTTGAGATCCCACAGGATGAGTATGAGGATATGCCCCAGTATCTATCTCAGGCAACATTTTTAGAAGAAATTCCAAAGACAATGGAGGCAACTAGCACTAAAGGCTTGGAGGTATAGTTTAATTGAAGGACAACTCTATCACTAGAATGGAGAGGGGATATTGTGGAGATGGGTACTACCACAATGAGCTATTGTGCTCACCAAGTTACATATACAAGACTTGTCCTGGAGGATACTTAATCAAAGAACTCATAGAAAGGAAAGTCCTCCATGCAGGGCTTTGGTGGAGCAGTTTGCTCAAAGATGCCCATGCATGATGTATAGAGTGTGATGTATGCCAAAGAACAAAACAAGGAGACTTATAGCTCAACATGACATGCCCCTACATTCGAGCTCCCCATGGAAATCCTTCTAGTGATGGGGCATAGAATTCATGGAATCCTCCAAGCATGGGGCCCTTCAAGCAGTCTACCCAACATACTTAGAACAAATACATCATTGTAGGCATAGACTACATGGCCAAGTTGGCAAAGGCAATGGAATTACGGGACGACTGGGATTGGAGAATAGCCAATTTCATATATGAGAATGTCATCTGTAGATATAGTTGCCCAATTGAGTTTAATAGTGACTAGGGAGCACACTTCATGAATGAAGTGTTCAACATACTAGTTAAGGAGTTTATGATAATACAGTAATAAGTAGAAACAACCTATTATCCATGGTAAATGGACAAGCAAAATCCAAACAAGGTTTTGAAGTCCATTCTCACAAAAATTGTCAGCACAAATCGACATGACTGGGACATCAAATTGGATGTTATCCTCTGGGAATATAGAATGCTCTACAAGGTTACAACAAATTGGAAACCATTCCAGATGGCTTATGAGCCAGAAGAAATTGTGCCATGGAATTCTTGGTCCTGAGCCTATGACTAGTTGCCAAGAACCAACTTGGAGAACAAGAAGCTATCAACAGAAGATTACAATAGCTAGTAGAATTAGATGAACTTAGAGTTTGAACTGCATGGGCAAAACAAGTAATCCAAAGATGAAGAGAATTGTGGCACAATTGATACATGGTCAAGAAGAACCTAAGGAAAGGCATGATTGTTTTAGTCTACAATGCAAGACTTGGTGCACTCAAGCTAAACCTCAAGATAGCGTGAAATGGATCATTTATGTTAGTGAAAGTCTTCAATAATCGCACAATCCAACTGGTCATTTTGCAAGGGAGGCTAATTTGAGCTAAGTCATTCAATGGAAGTAAGGTAAACCCTTACCATAGAATTGACTTGCAAATATTTTTGTTATTGCACTCTCAAGAAGAAGCATGCTCACACACACAAGGTGCACAAAATAACATTGTCACATTTCATCATCATGCAAAGTTAACGGTGCCATTAAAAGGGGAAATATTGCATGTAGCACCCAAAATGATAGAATTAATTCTCATAAAAGGGAGTCTTTCATTCATTGGCACGCTCTCATCTACTACCATCCACTTTGCACAAAAGTTTAGCCTTGTAATCAAACATAGCCTTACTTTGTGAGCTCATCCCCTAGCTCATGGATACAAAGCTTCATCTGACCAAAAATCCTTGTGTTTCTCGCCATTTTCTCTTCAAAGTCCTTGTCTGATCCCATGCCCCTCAATAAAAAAACTTGATAACCACTATCATGTTGTGCCCAAACATCCAATCAATGGATGCTAATAAGACAATGTCTACTCACTTATGGAAGATCACAAAACTCCCATTGGTAGAATAGCTTAGTGCCACTGAAGCTCAAGCATTTCTTAGCATGTACAACGACATGGATTCACCAATTCTCCATCCATAGGAGGAACATGGGCATCAACATGCACCTGATCAATTAGCTCTTTGACCTTCCCTACACAAACGGCAAACATCTAGTACCAACTCCTCAATGGTGCAAAACGTACTTCGAGTCAGGAAACTAGAATGCTACACAAGGGGACCGCATTAGCCGAATGCAAGATGCCTCCATGAGGCCCTTCTTCAAATTGTTGTCAGACTACATTGGCTTGAGAAAAAGCATTGGAAACATCTCAAGGGCATTCATGGCCAAGACATTTGGCAACATATGAGGATCACTATGAAGTAGATTGGGAAATGCCCTTCTACAATTATTTCCTATTTCAACTCTAAGAATGCTTGTGTGGACAAACCCACAAGATGAGAATGAGACAAGTGACTTGGATAGACCTACTTGATCCCTCAACTACACCTAGGCCAATTTTCTAAGAGACGACATGGAAGAATCCCATGTCAAACTCATTTTTCGAGCAAAGTGAATGACCAAGCACTGAGAGAAAACAACACAATTAGGAAAAGAGGCTAACCCTAGAAGAGTTAGAGGCACAAATAGAGTCTATGGTGCAACAAGGCATAGAAGAGGTTGAGGAGGGACCCCACTATAGAGTGACCACACGAGTAAGAGGTGAGTCAAATGGTGCAATCACCCCCACACAATACAAAGGAGACAACATGACAAACCAAACTCATCTCAATAGCTACCTCCAAGAACACTAAGCTACCCAATGAGCCCACTGAAGTGAATAGTTTATTCTACTTCAACTTAGATTCTAAATTCCTTAAAAGCAATTATGTGCAAGGTGCATGGAACAAGCTTAGCCAAGAGGGAGCAAAAGCAACACAAGTGCTCTAGACCATATAAACACATTATGTGTCCCCCCTCAGTGTCGATACAAAATGAACAAAAGGCCAAGCTATGGGAAAGCAAGCTACATGCATGCAATAGTGAGCTATGGGAAAACCATCTACAAGCATGCAACACTGAGCTCAAACTAAACGAAATCATACAACAAGGATGGAATATGGAGCTCACCCAATAACTTAGCATGCTTTCAGAAGAACATAATGCTCTGTTTGGAAACCATGAGGCACTAAGATCTTGACAAGAGTAGGAGGCAAAAAACAAGGCAACAATAGAACAAGAAGAGGCCATGAGGCGAGATGGAAAGCCGAGGGACAAAGCGAGCAGTGGGAAATGGGAGGAATGCACCTTAGCACATGATGCGAATCCCAATAGGAGAAAATTTGACTATTGGAAGTAGAGGCAGTTGAGCGATCAGGGTACACAGAGATTGAGGCATTTATCACAGAGCATGGAGCACTCAAAGAGGAGCTCACTCAATATCAATCGAAGAAGAGGGGAACCTTGACAAGAAGACTTGGTGCAATCCCTCAGAGTCCCCGATGAGCACCCCTCAAAGATACGTAAGCAATGGAACTCAGATGACCACAATAAAGCAACAAGATCCCAGGATCCATGCTTCACTACATCCAACTGGTCACCCCCTCTCGGATTGCCAAACTCCAAATACAGGGACAAGCATCCACAATGGCTCTAACATATGGAATAGACTATGATGGGGAAAAAGAAGCATCAAATCTTTTGCAAATTAAGTATGGTAACTTTGAAATATGTGTCAATGCCTTTGGAAATTAAGTACAAACCTTAGAAGCTGACACCCTTATAACAAATGTGAAAATACAATTATCAAGTCCTACATGCACACAATACACTTCAAAGAGAACTCACATGAAATTAGAAATCATTTATCTATGATTATTATCATATGCAAGAAAATATAACTAATCTATTGCATTTTTAAATAGAATTGATCATGAGTGATCCTCCTCATCTTGATTGAGCTAGTTGGAGGATCTAAGGTGATTACATGGAGATCATGTATCATGACAATAAAGGGAAATGTGACTACAATGACTTGAATAAGTATGCATGAAACGACCTCTGCATCATGCTATATATGAAGGGTTGTGGAGATATTCTACTGAGCTCATGACTGAGCTAGTGCCCCTAAATTGGTGCTAACAACGATGAAGGAGTGGAAGGTGAGCATCTTAGAGACTATTTACACATCAAATGAGTGAGGAGAGTGTGCATGGGTCATGTTCTATAGATAGATAATGACAAGTACGTCTTGCATGCAAAGGCTCCATGTGCCTTAGCCACCACATGAGATTTGGTACCACCAACAACCCCCTCGAACCAAATAGGGGAGTAAATAAATTCTTTAGTAAGTGACAAAAAAAGATCTAATAGAATAGATAAACACAAAAAAAAGAGCTCTCAAGAAAGACAAACCAAGAGAACGCCTTAACAAGCCACATCCATCCCACAACAAAGAGAAAGGCATGTAAAATGGAATGACATAGTACTATGTGCCTTAGCCACCACGTGAGGTTTGATACCACCAACATAACAACTACCTTTGATTGCATCTTGTGTGCTTGTTGCTAGTCCCTTGGATTAGGTCACTGTATTGATGTTGATTGATTTAAGTACTTCTGTTAGAATTGCTTGGCATTCCACCTCCACATCTATTTTCCTTCTTTCGAAGTTGTCTTACAGGATTGTGATGTGTCCTGTCGTAGCTTGCACTTGGTTTTTACATATTCTTCTTCTTCATAGAAGTGAGATCTGACCTTTGATTTGCCCTTCTCTTGTTTTTAAACTAGTTCTCAAAACGCTTGGCCTCCCAATTCAAAATTTATTCCTCTTCCTTAGTCAGGACGTGGTGGTCTACCATCTATTAGCCTTGCTTCTCGGATGACTTGATTGACATCAATTGTCCAATTAAAATTGCATTAGCATACTAAACTGTCATGGCCATACTTAAGACATGCCTTGCAATATTTGGTACAACACACTGCTTCTATGTGGCCACTATATGTGTACTTGTTGCACCACTCGTTTGCTCTTGATTTTCCTCAAACGGATAGCCCTTGTATCACCTTCTTGAGTTATGTTGTTATATCATCCTTTTTTGTTGCTAGGGGTAACTATCCTCCTTTTTGCTCTTCTTGGCCTTCTACTTTTTCTTGGGTTTGTCCATGCCACGTTTTTTTAGAATAATGGTTTTGCCGAGGAGTTCCTCATAGTTTCTTGTTGGGTTAATTGTCTCGAATGATTGGAGATCCACGTTCATCCACTCAACAACTAGATATGCATTGATTTCTCATTGGTAGCCTACTCAATTATTGATCTATTAGCATTCTCATACATAATACAAAATCCTCACCATCCTCATCATTGACTTCCTGACAAAACTACCTCAAGAAGGCTTTTGAAATTTGATAGGAGTCCTAAAAGTGCCCAATCGAGAATTGGTTGAGCCACCTTTGTGTCATTCATCCATTAGGGGAGAATTGGGGTCTCAAAAGGGCCTCATAAGGAATGGATTAAGTTAATTACAAGTAAACCACTATGGTAACCCAGGGGCTAAGGTCCCCTTAGCATTTACTTAACTGACATGGTTTGAAATCGATCAACCTTGGCCTTTGGATGGAAATGGATGGTGGATGGTTCAAAGGCCTAGGATGCCTTGGAATGGCTTTGCTGGGCTCCAAATGGCAAGATCTGACAAGGGGAGGGCAAGGCTTGACTTTATGAAGGCCTCATTAAGAGGGAGAAGGCATCTTTTAATGTGCACCCTTGATCTAGATCCAATATCAATGGCCAAGATTGAGGTGCCTATTTGGAGGGCTAGGATGAAGGTGCATTTTGGATGGTGGAGATCTAGATCCAAGATGAAGGGTTTGGATTGAAGCGGCTATTTGGATGGCCTAGATTGAAGCACCATTTGCTCTCACCTCCTCCCTTAGATCTAGCCTTGATCTATGGCCTAGATTGAAGTGCATTTTGCACTCATCCCTTCCCTTTGATCCATCACTTAATCTATCTTTGATCATTTAGTTTCGCATGTTGTTCTTAGTTACTTGGGAGTTCATAGATTTACCACCAAGAAATACTTCCATCAATAACACATGGTTCTGTGGCAGTGCAAAAAAATATAAAGCCAAATTGTTGCAAAGCATTAATGCCCAAGAAGACGGCATTAGCTATGATGACACTTTTATGCCAATAGCCAAGCATAATACTATAAGATTGATAGCAACCCTTGCCACTCATTATGGATGGCCTCTTTCTCTGATGGACATTAAGACCTACATTTTAGAATGGTGCAAGGAGAAAAGGTTGCGAGCTATAGAAAGAAATACTTTGTATTACAAAATAATGAACATTTTCATGAAGAGGTATTCAATAAGATTTCATCATGTTATAATATGCATACAAAGCATCACTAATAATAATGAGGAGGTAATGAAACAAGCCAAACAAGACTTTAACAAAGCCTTTGATATAAAAGACCTTGGCTATATGCATTATTGTTTGGGAATTAAGCATGTTAAAATGTTCATATCCCAAACCAAGTTTGCCAATGAAATCCTCAAACGATTCAAAATAGAGTATTATAAGCCAATCCATACAACAATGATTCCAGGTGAGAAATTGTCAAAAGATCAACATAGTTCTAGAGTAAGTAGTTGGTACCTCATATAGGCAACTCTTTGTAGCCTAATATATTTGACCACCACCACACAATACATAGCATATCTAGTGTGTGCACTATCCTATTATATGCTTGATTCAAAAGAAAGCCATTGAAAGACATCTAAGAGAATACTTAAGTAACCCTGACTCATGCAATGGAGTAAAAAGAAGCAATTATCTAAAACTATCATGGTTTCTTGAAAGTGATTGGACAAAATGCTTTATTTGTAGATATTGCTTCAACATTAGATCTTGCTTGATATCAAGAGCCATAACATGCTTCTTCTTCTTTTTGGTGAGAAAATGGGTGTTGAATGAACAAAAATAATAATAATTTACAAGAATGAGCTTAAGTCAAAAGCGAGTATTAGCAAGAAGCCTTGCTACAATGCAAAGAGAATAATGTTATCTACCAATGTAAAAGAGACCATCCAAACATTGTTGCCTCAAATGGGAGTGAAAATCCCTTGGCAATGGGATCTTGCGAAAAATCAAGGAGTTTCTTCACTTCCATAATCCTTGTATCACCGTCGCTCTCACCAAATGCCAACTCATTAATTGATACTCAGTCATCTGACCTTTGTTGCCAAACATAATAGTCTTACAATGCACAGTGACCTGAATATTAGCTCTATCAAACCAAGAGCGAATCGTTTTCTAGGCTGTGATCCCATATAGAGCTCCACGTTGTCAAACCTTTATTGTGAATGCATAAAGAGACTCTCGGCTTGAGCTGAACAGCGGCGATGCCATTTCAATACGGTCCCCGATTAACCTAGACATCGAGGCCTAAAGACCTATCCCCATAGCACTGAACATTCTTCAACCAGACAACATCTATCATAGCATTACGCCAAACTGGTAAGAGCTGTTGGAAAATGCCAGAGTGAGGGACGTGAGCTTGGAAAGCAGATAGTAAAACTTCCTGCTAACTTAATTGGCTCCCTTTGAAACCAAGAACTCCTAGTTGCTCAAGCCAAAAATGACAGATAATTGCCCAAGGTTGCATAGAATACAACTTGCAGAACCATCGAGCACATAGACTATTACACTTAGCTTTAAGCATACTGCCAGTAGAAAGCATGCCATTGGTCCTGCCAAAGAAAATTTGCAGCCCATCATTCCACCTACAAGAAATCTTGCTTCAAAAATGGTAAACTATATTAGAGAGAAAAACCAAACAGGGAGCGAGTATGTGCTTAAGGATTGTCACCTGACCAAGCAAGGAAATCCACTTGTCACACCACTTGTGAAACTTATTATACACCCTCCTTTTACACCAATAGAGCCGTTTTCTCATAGACAACTCAATCCCTACAGAGCATTAGAAAAAAGTGGACCTCATGTTGGGGCCCTATAAGAAATTCATGATTTTCTTATTTTCATGGCTCAAAATTAAAACTTTCTAAAGTGAGAAGCACAACATTATATGATTGAGCATTCAATTGGAGATATAAATCATGAAATCGATAAATTGACATTTTGAATTTCCTGCTCGGGCATTTTTTTAGTGTTATAAATGCTATGACCAAGGATCCAAATTGCTTTCTCCTATTTCGGTGTGGAATTTGGTGGTTTTGGCATCACCATTGTCTTCGGAGCAAGCAAAACCCCCTAAAATGACTTTTGAATCAGTGAATTTGGCCTCTCGAAGGGGTCAAAATGGCCAAAATAGGCACCTGACAAGTGTAAGGCCAAGCCAAGTGCCCAAATCGCTTTCTTAAGCACACTCCTATCATGTGCCTATTTTGGCCTTTTTGACCTCTCTGAGAGGACATTTATGACACTAAAAAATGCTCGACGGAATTTTTCAAAATGTCAATTTATCTGTTTTGCAATTTCGTGTAGTATTTATGACACACTAGAAAACAAGAGTGGGAAATTCAAAATGTCAATGTGTCAAGCATCTTTAGAGAGAGAAGTCTATTTTTTTAAAACTAAAAGCATTTCCAACGTAACATTGGGCTCTCATTGGAGGATCTCTACTTTTTGTCTAGCCTAAAAGGCCCCAAAATGAGCTCCATCTTTTCCTAATGCAGCCCAAGTAATGCAGAACTTTGCCCACTTGAACTATCGAGAACCCATACTATTGGACCCAATCAAGTTGGGCCAAAAATAGAACTGTGATTTTACGTGAATTAACCTAGGAGTTTGACAAATAGGCAAACTCATCATAAAGCTTGAGCATTTGATTTAAATTCTCATGAGAAGCAAGTAAAATATTCAAATTGTCATCAGCAAAGAGTTGCAAGGCAAACACATAACCGTTTAGTAAAGGGAGCCCTGCAATCAATCCCCCACCTATATCAGTGTCAATTTGGCACAACAGAGGCTCAGTTACAATTGCGAATAGCAATGGAGCCAAAGGACACCCTTGCTACATTGATCTTTTGAGTGGGAAGTTGTCGAAGAGATAACCATTAATAGAGATGGTGGCATATGCATTAGTAAAAAGAGTATTGACCATGAAGCAAAACCCTAAGCCAAAACCAAGTCATTGCATTACTTTCAAAACAAAATCCCAACGTACTCGATCATAAGCTTTCTCCAAAAATAGATTGAGGATCATGAACCGAGAATCTTGTTGGTAGCAAAATCAATAACTTCACTTGCTAGGAAAGAGCTTTGGCCATAACTTTGTATGATGCATTTAGCATCACCAAAGGTCTCCAATCCCCCGAGTGCAACCGATTAATTGACTTGGAATGAGTTTGATCACACTACAATTGAGAGAAGGTGATAAGAAACCTTGTTTGAAGCAAGTGTTAATCATGCTTGTGAGTTCGCCACCACATAGCTCCCAAATACTACTGTAGAAAATTACCATCTGGCCTTGAAGTTTGACACAAGATGAGAAAGCAAGGTTTTCCAACTTGATGGGCTTGAAGCCTAAACCATTGTTCGTTAAGGTGTAGTGTTCAATAAGTCATGAACTACACACTTTTGTGGACTATATTTACCTCGATATAATTTTGGGTTAAGATAGGCCCTGGGATAGGACATCCATGAAGTTAGGTCATGGTTAGGGTTCAAAGATTTTGAAGAGTAGGTAGACCTTGAACCAAAGATGGAAATGTCATGGATAAGGGTTATAAATTTTACAAGGCCACATGATGTGGTCTTGCCACATGTCACACATACATTCACTCACCATCACATTTACTCTAGGACAAGCAATCAAATGCAAATATTGCATCTGGGACATGTGTTCGGTGCACTTTTTATTGGATACACTGTTTCAATATGCAACATCAGATAAGGCTAAAGGTCTATGGCTTTTGTGAGAAGCCACCAAGAAGCACGTCTACACCTGTGCTCTATTTGGGGTTCATTGTGCATTTTCAACTCAATTGCTGCAATCCATTGGCATTTCAATTTGCGGCAATTAAGGGGGGTATGTGTCTGCATCTCATACTACATGTGTGTGGATGGCGCTGCAATCAATAAGGTGACCCGTTTCCCATTTCCTATTTCCTTTCACTTGTGCAAAATGGATGCTAACCGGAGCCCAAACTACCACACACAAGTCCTGGCCAGCTTGCTGCTTACATTCTGCCTCATAATTCACCATCCATATCAAACAGCCACAATAACCATCTGTGCCAAGCAAAGCTCACACAATCAAAAGCTTCTCAATACACTTTGGACCCTACTGCGTATTTGCCCATGTGAAATATGGTACAGTGACTCATCATTTAATTGAACCAAGAGAAAGTCTAAAGTTCCTCTTAAAAATATTTCAGAAATATTCAAAAATCCCCAGAGTATAAAACAATCCACAATCAACATCCGCAATTGACAGCACAACCTCTTCCTTTCACGAAAGATGTCCTCACGGCTAGATACTTTCCCTTCACTTCATCTTCCAGGTGCATAATATCCTCACCTCATCCCTTAACCCTTGACTAAGCATTCCTATATAATGGAAAAAATAAATACAGCCATCACCAGTCGACACGCATAATCCACTCGCTTTCCCAAATAAAGTCCAGGTATTAGACTTTCAGAAATCCAAGTTCAAAATGTTCAATAAACCACATAATTACCATTGCCTTCACCTCTCACGCTACTATCTCCTTACTAGAAATGTAGCCTGTCCTACAGAAAATACCTCCTCTCATTTCGCAGTGTTAAAGATGTTCCGATGTCATGATGCTTCCCCCTTTCTGAGTATGTATTCACCAGTTCAGCACCTTCCAACAGATCAGCTTTCTATTACGTACAAGCAGGCTTCCCTCAACAATTCTCTTACGGCTCCTCCAAGTTATTTATTTTATTAAAAAAACAATTCTCTTAAGGGCTCTAGTCCACCAGCAAGTGATGCTAGTCGTCCAATCAAGGTCGATACCTACTAGAGGCATCACACGTTCTTAAACTCGTTGCTTAAAACAAATCTAGAATAAAACATTTCGTCGTTAACCCTGTTTGATTTTGCTCTTCCCAATTAGAATCAGCCTCAAATTTTGCCATGATTGTCAAAAGGAGGCGATTAGATATTGTAAAAATAAGCCATTTTGCAAACCTCCTCCCTCTTTCCCCTTATCCCCTTAACATCAGTCCCAATCCCCACGAAACCTCTTGGGATTGGCTCGTCATCAAAGCCCCTCGAAGAATTTCAGGATATATGAGGCCTTTCAGGTACTCTCCTCATCATCATTTAGACTTACCTCCTTTTTGTTTAACCCTGTTTTCCATTCCTCTAAAACTCCCTACTCCTTCCTCATGCCGTCTCTATATGATTCTCTATAGATTTCTCGCCAACTGTCACATTTGATCACTACATGAAGTCAATCTAGTGTTAGAAAGATTAGGGCACGAACCTTACGTCCTTCATCAAGCCTTTCCTTTCAACATAGGACTTGATAGATGTTAAATTCAACAGTGAAAGAGGAGCTGTGAGGATATTACGCGCTTCATGGCTGGATATTGGGCCCTTCCACTTAGCAGAAAAACAGCCACATGTTTCCGAGGCAGCAATTGACTTCGAACATGTCTCTGGACTTTAAATACGGGTTTTTCTTTGTGAGTGACAAAGCTTTCCCACACCCAGACGTCCCTGCATCCATCAAACATGTATCACAAGCAGGGTAGCCTTGACTTTCTCCCTGCAGGTGATTCTTAACCTTATTATGAGCTTTTGACCTGCAAGTTGAGCAAGATCACAATTATAAATCTGATAATGAGGAAAGACATCATCGTGTTTCTCTCTGGGTCACACTTCGAGATTGTGATCCTTGATAGCCATGAGCTTGAAAGATCGAATATATCACTTACATATAATTTTGACAATATATAGTTCTGGCTGTAAGGCAATTCCTTATAAGAGTTGAGACAAACCTATGTGTATAGGGGTTCCCCTAGGCTAAGGAAAGACAAAGCACTGAGCATCTCCGGTACTGTCATATGTGATATTTCACTATTCCGAAGAATGCTCTAGGATCAGGGTTCAGTTTACAGCATGGGGAACGCACCACAGTCTTCATCAAAAACAGATTTTCAAGCTGCCAAAATCCCAAAATTTCAGAGCAGGTGCCTGGCTGTGATTTTGAGTTACCCATGCCATCCTCTTGCCGTTCATGCACTATTAGAGGAGCTGTCATTGCTTACCGATTCTTCTTCCCGAATTTTCGCAGAACATTCCCTTTTCGTGTTCCATTGTTGATTTTTTGACTTTTCTGATAATTGTCTGTGCACTCTGATCTTCTTGGTTTCATTCTTTACGTACTCAAGCTCATGGGCAACCTCCTTTATAGTAGGCCTAGCATCTTTATCGAATGACAGGCAACGATAGGCAATCTCTGCCACTACTTGAATCATAGATCTAGTTTGAGAATTTTTCCATGCCTCCAGAGACTCATCAATAATTTCATCTAGAGTTCCATTACCTATCCTTACGAGCGCAAGATTAGCCAGGTTTACTTCACTCTTTTCCCGTGAGAAATCGACAGCCTTCATGGCAGTGATTATCTCCACCAACACCACCCCAAAGCTGTACACATCGCTCTTCTCCGAGAGTTGAAAGTTTTGATGATATTCGGGGTCCAGATAGCCTGGAGTACCTTGAGGAACCGTGGAGATGTGAGAGTCGTCTGTCAACACGAGTCTGGACAAGCCAAAGTCCGCGACCTTGGATGTAAATTCGAAATCAAGAAGAATGTTGCTGGACTTCACGTCTCGGTGATAGATGGGAGGGCTAAGTGAATGAAGGTGAGCCAGAGCTTGCGCGGTCTCAAAGGCTATGCTGACCCTTCTAGGCCATGTCAAGCGAGTTTCTCTTTGTCCTTGAAGATGTTCGGACAAGGTGCCATTGGGTACAAATTCGTACACGAGAAGCGGATCGCCATATTCGAGACAGCAGCCCAGCAGGCGCACAAGATTCGGATGCTTCACTGCTGATAGAACCTGAACCTCATTTACAACCTGTTGAATCCCCTGCATGTATCGATAGTTTATTCTTTTCACTGCAACCAGCGTGCCATCGTGGAGTTTCCCTGCGTAAACTGTTCCGAAAGCTCCATTGCCAAGCTTGTGGTGATCAGAAAAGCCCTTCGTGGCTCTCTCCAAGTCCTTGTACGCAAAGACTTTCGTAACGCGGTGATTAGATAGCAGTCCCTCGATCTGTTTGATATCTCTTCTGCTCTGAGCTTCCCCCAATGGGCGATTCCTTCTTCTCAAAGCACAGACTACGATAGAGACGACGATGATGGTCGTGCCAGCCATCACACCTGCATTGCGAGAGGAAGAGTTCAGAACGAATCTAATGAACACACAAAAAATTACAGAAAAGCTTCTTGGAAAGGGATTGGTCACCAGCTGCAAGCAGAAAGACGTTCTTCGGGCAGCCTACTAAAGATTCCCGGCTGCAAGACGTTCCTGTTGCACAGATTTGCCAGAAGAGAACTAGGCTGTGAGAGAGAAGACAAATCAAACTTGACAAAACTTGAAACGCAGCCTCGAAACAGAAGATCCGAAAGAAACTAGCACAATAGCGCAAACTACAGATCGAACTTACTGTTGGAATAGCAGCCTTCACCGCCCGCAAAGCCATCGCCAACGAAACCTGCTCTGCAATGGCAAGTATGCCCTTGCAATATCCTATAGCAATCGGCGTTGCTAGCACAGGAACAGGGCCCTGGAATCACCACGAGGAGCTCCAACCCCCACTGAACCTGCAGTCTCAGCGGCGACGTCCGATTGGGGAGGTTGAACTGAACCGCCCAGCTGACAAAGCTTGTGCAATTCCCGTAGCTGCGCATCAAGTTTGTGAGATTGTCGCGGCGGAGGAAGCCGCAACAGTAAGAGGAGGGGCACCCGTAAGGCCTCTCGAGAGTAAGCGCGCTAGCGAACTCAGAATGCACACCGCAGTCGCAGCGAGTAACATTGCTGCAGTTGTACATCATGATCACGTTTTCGCGAGAGATCACGTAGTTGGTTCCGTTGAAGGAGAAGAAGTTAAGGTTGGGTTCACCGCAAGCGGTTCTGCGGAGAGGGTCGATGAGGATGGTCTGCGGGGAGACGGAGAGGACATTGAAGTCGTATGAGTTGAGCCAAAGCAGGAGCTGCGAGGTGCGATGGTTGCACGAAAGCTGGAAGTCTTTACGACCACAAGTGCCCAGGCCGAAGGGGTAAGGGACGATGGTGCTGCCGCAACGGTCAGGGCAAGCGAGCGAAGGTCGAGGAGGAATCCATGAGAGGAAGAAGAAGAAGACGAAGACGATGATGAGGGAGGAGACAGGAAACGAAGGGCGCCGCATGCTGATATCGATAGAGCTCGTTCGAGCTGAGATGGTAATGTAAATTTGAATCAGTTCTCGATCTACGTTGAGCTGTAGGAGCTGATTTTGTGATGCTGTTGCAAGCACGAAACTGTTAGTTGTTAACAGCCAAGCACGGAGCTGTTTTTGTGGTGCTCTTAAAGCAGGAAGCTGTTCGTTGTTGCTGATGATAGATAACCTTGCAAGCTCACGGAGCTAATTTTTGTGATGCTCTCGATGATGCTCTTGCAATGTAATTTTGCAGGCACCAAGCGGTTTATTGTTGCTGATAATGCTCTCGCAAGCACGCAGCTGGTTTTTGTGATGCTCTTGCAAGCACGGAGCTCTTCATTGTCGCTGATGATGCTCGCCGCAAGCACGCAG
This sequence comes from Dipteris shenzhenensis, assembly GCF_047967505.1. Classification (NCBI taxonomy): domain Eukaryota; kingdom Viridiplantae; phylum Streptophyta; class Polypodiopsida; order Gleicheniales; family Dipteridaceae; genus Dipteris; species Dipteris shenzhenensis. The sequence continues at coordinate 35,664,462 of NC_141600.1, read as the reverse complement.
CTAATTTTGTCGGATTGCTTTAGCTGCAAAAATGGACGGCCAAGTAAGATTGCAGGAGTTCATATCAGTAGATGAGTAGATGTGATGCAAAGATTGACGGAAATGTGAAATTGGCGATTGCCGTAGTTCGTATCAGTAGATCAATCACATCAAAAGATGACGGGATAAACGGAAATGTAGATTTTGTACGATTCAAGCTGGAAGTTCCTTGAGAGTGAGCATTGAAATCGTTACTTCAGAGGACGCAATGAAATCGTTGACGGATTGATATCAAGGAGAGAACAGTAAAACTCAAATGGAATGCTACAGAAATGCTAGAACAGAAACTACGAGCCTGAGATCATACAATGAAGGAGTGCAAACTGCTGTAAAACAAACTGCAAATTTCGATCAAACTGTCTACAAAAACCTGCAAATTTCAATCAAGTTTCTAATGATTCGAGGATTTTACCACCTAGATTTACGTGAGCAATCAATCATACATTACATGCAGATTAAGATTGGCGTAATCATACATTACCATGCATAAAAATCACACGGTCTGCAGATTACGATTACTGATCTCATCAAACGATCCCAACGGAATCCTTTGAACTTTGTTGTGGTAGTACATGTACCCTGCAGAAAAATGCGAAAAAAATTGCAACCTTTCATCACGTCTTATCCAAATTTAGTCGAGAATCAAAAAAAAATGCAGAAACTTCAAAGCCCAGCTACTTTGCAATCTCCATCACTGCGAGCTTTAATTAATAAGAGGTGCTGGACTCGACTTCGCATGCAAAATTGTAATGTCCATCACATCTAAAAGCCTTTAAATTCATAGCATCTTCTAGACTTGATCTTACCACGAACAAAGTTGAAAGAAAATCTTACAGAACGACGTCTTGTAGATATCTCTGATTGAACTCTAATCTTCTCCTCTAAAATCTTCTTCTATATTTTGAATGATTGAACTTTCCTCTGTCTTTGTACAAACTTTCTGTTGGCTTTTAACTCCCCTAACCATCACGCGCCAACTTCGAATTCATCAAATTCCTCTCCGATCAGTTCCCCGTGACTCTCATCTTTTCAGTCTAGCCTGACTGTCGACAGCTCCCTCACCACTTCCCAATGTTCTCAACAAAATCATAATTCATAACCGGACCGCTGCCCCTATCAACCCTCTCGAGTCTCCTTCACAACTCTGCACGCCATTTTAGCTGACTCACATCCCTCCACTTCCTTGTTTCCCCCACCGAAATTCTTGCAGGTCCGTGCCAAGAAAAGCATCAACATCAACAATTGCTGCAATTCTCCGTCCTTTGAGCCAGGTCGCTCTCCTTTCGCTTGCCTTGACCGCACAACCTGAAAGCAGCGGTTCTGTGACCCTCGGTCCTTTTCAACGTGGAAGGCTTCCTTGCTTTTGACCGCAGAAGTAGCGCTGCGATTTAGACTCCGGAGTCCGTCCTTTCTCCAAACTGGAGCGATTCCAATTTCCTACCGTCTTGCAACTTTGCCCGACGCCAATCCATCACAAGCTAGAAGAATCTCCTGCTATGTGTCCATTTCCCGCGACACGTGAATTCAATCTTCAAACTGCTTCCACGCTTTCTCGTCCAACGATGGACTACGGACACAGGCGCTATTCAAATGCCATCGCATCTGCTAGAGGGCCAACGCATCTGGGTCTCGTATTTAGACGAGTAATACACTGCAGCGGTAGCAAGTCGCGACACCCTACCACCAGAAGTCGTGCTCTGTAAAGAAACTCGCAGCACCGTGCAAATTCGGAAGCCTCTGATCAAACCAATAATCTGCGGGCAGCTCGGCAGCATCAGGGACTACAGGAGCGAGCAGCTGGGCACCGGTTCAAGAAGGGCACAGTATTGCAAAAGAAGCAGCTGGTGGCTACAGGAAACCGGCTTATTCAACGATGTACTAAAGTAAGCTACAAACGGGAAGGAGCTATAACCAAGGAATTCAAAGACGTGAAAAGGGGTGGCAGAGGCCAAATTCAATCTGATGTGCGAACAGAGAGCAACAAAGGAGGGCCAAATGCACGAGGATCGAGAGGTCACCAATTAACACACTAATGGAGGAGAGAGGAGCATCTATTGTAGAGGCTTACAGGCGATGTCAGAGTGAAGGGAATGGATATGGCATTCCATAACAAAAGCAAAAGAAAGGCATGGCAATCTGTAATCATAAAAGCAGGGAAGGTGGCTACATAAGGCGGAGTGTTAAGAAGGCTTCGGCGGTTGGTGGCTTATTCTTGTAGGATTAGAAGAGCACCTCCCCATGCATTTTAGGGTGTTTTCACACTTGGACTCCCTTGGGCATGCCCCTACGCTCCCTTGGGCATGCCCCCACGCTCATGGCCGCGCAAGATTGCTCGCCCCCTTCTAGATGCAGTTATTCCATCTTGCGCACCTGCAGCGTGTACACACCCTTAGAGTGCTTTCCCACCACCACGGCTACAAAAATGCTACGATCAGTGGCAAATGTTGGCCATTGTCAGCCAAGGTTCCTGCGCATTAGCTTGGTTCATAGATGCAAAAATTTCTAGTTGGGCATGTGATTTGCACGCGCAGTGAATCACTGATGAAGAATGCTCAGACGGAGAGAGAGATTTCTTTTCTCCGTTGGGGCATATATATGATGGAATTTGGCACCGAAACTCCAAGGGGACATTGCAAGTAGTAGCATTTCCTTGCAGATTTGCTTGGTTTTCCAAAACGTGGGAACGGCTTGTTAGTGATCCAACCAATGGCGCTCACTAAGCCTCAATGGTGGCAGAACATTTTCATAGCCCCATGGCTAGGAAATGCTAAGAGCAGTAACTTTCCTGGCGATGTAATGCTGGCCTAGCTGCCTAGAATTTCCAAATTCCAACCAAGCATTCCATTGCTATGGCTTGGTTGAACCTACTGGAGTAGTCATTTACATCTGAAAGTGCCTCTTCTACAACCTCAAGGTGCCTTTGTTGCAGTCTGTGAAGCTATGCTCAACTGGCTCAATAGGTTGCAAGCGATGTAGTAGGGAGTAATTCAATGAAGGTTTGATAGTCTAAAGCGTCGGGACAAGATTTGTGTGGTTGTGGTAGTTGCCCATCTAGCAGCCTCCCCAGCTCCAGCCATGACACGAGGAGTTGCTCCTCGGGCCTATTTCCACAAGGGCCACCCGGTGAGACGGAGGTGGCAGGATGCTAGCCAGGGACATCAAGCCACACACAAGGAGGAGAACTCGAGGGCGTTGAGTCGAGTGAAGGCCTAAGAACTATGAGAGGAGAGGGTGAAAATCAAAAGGTAGAGCTGTAGATGTTTAGGGAGTGAAGGCTTGACAATGACACTCAAGGCCACCATTGGCTAGGCACCTAGGTGGTGAAATGAGTCCTTCAATTTCAGTTGAGCTCCATCTCATTGCCAGTTGCTCTAACAAGCACTGCCTCCACTTACAAGAAATGCATGTGAATTGCAGAAACACGAGCACTCTACCCAAATGCGTGCATTTGGGTTGTGGGGAAATAGGCCCTTAGAGGATGTTTCCCCAGCTTGCTATCCTATCCTGCTAGTATGCATGTTGCTCTCTACATGTATTGGGGGCCTTACGAGCAAGATTCAAGGAAGTATGAATTGGCTACAACCATCAAGTTTGTTGTGAGTAGCTCCCTCTCAATTGGTTATAAATGGTAGAGCCCTAAAATTCCAGGATAGAGAGACCATTTTTCCATCTCCAATGAGGCTTGGATTTGCCAATTGTGGGCAACAATTTTCACTAGGCATAGCATGGGAACAAACCAAGCACATGCATAAAGCGTGTTGCAAGGATGCGCTCTTAGCAGGCCTAGGATAGCCCTAGGGTAAAGGGGCTAGTGTTTGCACCCTTAACTTTTTAGTAGAGATGGCCCACCTACTCGTCATGTAGAGAAAAACTAAATGGTTGTTGGGTGCTATGGTTCACACCACTCGACGTCCATATTTTATATTGTGGGTTGCCCAAACATGCCACTAATTTTTGAGTGGTGTTATGGCTAAAGCAAAACTCGTAGATGAAGTGGCGTGGGTTCAAAACCCAATCAGTGTAGATGGCATGAAATTTCATCAATCTGCCAAGTGTCGGCCACAATTTATTTCTATTAGTGTCTGAGGTCCTCTCTCCTATTAAGTCACATAGGACAACACCCCTTCACCTACCTTTTTGGAGGATGAGCTTGGAAGGCTTCCTTGGTTTAGCGGTGGAAGCATGTTAACCCGCTCAAAAACATGGACGATGCTAAGAAAGCAGCATTGAATAGCACATTGTAAAGTGAGGAAAAACTTGAATGCTAGTTACAAGTTCATCCCCCACGTGGATTCTCTCTCTCTCTCTCTCTCACACACACACACACACTTTTTTTTTTTTGTGGAATCACACACACACACACACACAAAGGAGTCGCCTGTTCCATCATGAGAATTTAATGTCTTGCAGTACTCTCTCTCTCTCTCTCTCTCTCTCTCTCTCTCTCTCTCCCGCCCCCCTCAAACGACACATTGAAGGCTCTCGCCCCCCCCTCAAATGACACATTGAAGGGATAGTCGGGCTGCCACACCCTCCACCCTTCTACCCTTCTCCTTGTCTCACCACTTTGCAGAGCAATGGGCAACAAATTGCTTCAGGGGTTGCAATCGTGTAGGATGTGAGCCTTGATAGACTGCCTCACAAGCAACCTTTCTTGAAGCCTTGGTAAGCATGCTAAACAGAGCTGCCGCAACTCGTGCTCCCTTATCTTTTTTGCTTGCTAAAATGGTTGAACATTTTGTGAAGGTTTAGCCCCCAATAATATTTAAATAGCCATCAAAGAAAATAAAAATTTGGACCATCTTTGTGTGCTCTTGCAAGGTGAAAGGAAAAAGTCCATAGTTGGACTGTCTCATTGTTCACTCTTTCACTGGGATTCACCACACTTTGACATAATATAGGCTGTAAAATGCAACCAATGAATAGTTATAATCTCCTAAAGGAGAAAGTTTGTATAACATAGACTTGTCACTTTTTTTTAAAGGCAAAAGAACCCAAGAGGTCACAAAGGGTTGATCTAAAGTCCCTAGCACATACAGAGTTTCCATATAGGTGCATTGATTGTGTACTATGGGAGCCTCACAATAGAGACAATTCATACATTTGTATAGTTTATGTATATGCTGTAACAAATTGCACAAATCTTGGAAAAGAACTGAGACATTTAGAGAAGGAGGCAGTATAACAAATTCCCACTTAGGAGCACTAGATGTATGCAATAAGTTGCAAGCACACTTCACCAGAGATTGATGCTTCCACTTGTTCTTTTCCTTTTTGTCTTCACATTATGGAGCTGGTCCAATATGGTATATGGATTCTTTTGATATGTTCGTCTTTCAAAGCATTACTTAGTTTAGCTTGCACTTAATTGTAGGTTTGGGGTTTAGTTTTGAGTACCAAAGAGGTGAATCAATGCACGGCAACATGGAAAACTCCATTGAACCAACAATACGGGACAAAATTATAAGGGGATATGAAGCTGCAAAGAAAAGATAGTAGAGGGCAAGAGACAAGCGCACAAGGGAGGCTGTTGTACATGGACTTGAAGACTTGTAGAAGCAGAGAATTGTTAATGAAACTGTGAAATTCTTTAATGGCATGACATCGGTAGCGAACTCAGTACTGTGAACTTTTCAATGCATTACTTCAACATCCTCAAGTGCTGCAAGCCCTGCGTGACCCTTCATCAAGAGAAACAGATGATATTCAAGCATGCCTCATAGATAATGTTTGCAGAACACTGGCCATTATGAAGGAATCAACTTCCAAAGATGAGTTATTTTTTAAAAAGCATGCATTGATTATGTTGATTACCTCGAATCAGCACATTCCATTACCAAAGTTCTCAAGAGTACTTCAAGTGCCTAGGCATAGCTTGTATGAGGCAAGATCAAGATTGTATGCTCAAGCTGATGATAGTAATGGACTATTTTCATTAGGTGCATGTTGGAAGCAACACCGCACTAGCCCAATCACCAATGAAACAAAGGAACTTGTTCACTCATTTTGGGAGGCTAAGACATGTGTTTCCCACAACAAGAAGAATGTTGGCCAAAAAAGAGTTGGGAGAAATAATTACATCAAACACCCAGTGCACCTTCTCGACGAGCCTCAGACACAATCTAGTAAAGTGTATCATGCACATGCATGAAATTCTAAATCTTTCCAAGGACACTTTTGCATTATCCTATGATCTTGTTCCATAGATGTGACAAGAGTGCACAGGGAAAGATTTACAATTTCTACATGAGTAGCTACACTCAGCTTTAACGGCATTAGGTGTTACATGATGTGTTTTAAGAGAATGGTTTACAATTCTACATGAGGTGTTACACATGTATAAGCACCTGATGTGCTGGAACCTTACATGGTAGTTTCCACTGTCTTATGTTAGTTAACACTTCCTATGCTTGATAGAACCTACTTTGCTACTTACCACTGACATGCTAGTTACCAGTGTCATATGTTGATTGCCACTGGACATCATGTGCTATAAACCAAAATCATAGGCTGGTTTCCACTCACTTTTGCCACTGCCATTTGCTTGTTAGAGTTATCATAATCTAATTGGCATTCTCTTTTGCCATTGTCATATATGCTAAGTAGCACATACAATTCTTGTGAGCACCTGTGATGCTTGCCTTGCACCTGCAATTGCTAACACCTACAATGCTTGTTAGAACTTGCAATTCTAGAATTAGCACTTGCAATGCTTGTTAGCACCTGCAAATTAGCACTCTCATATACCACTATCATAGGCTAGTTGGTGCATACACTACTTGTTAGCACCTGCAATTGCAAGCACCCAAAATGCTTGTTAGCACCTGAAGTACCTGTTTACACTTGTTAGCATCTACTAATTAGCACTCTCATATGCTAGTTAGCACATTCAGTGCTTGTTACTACCTCGTGCAATTCTTGCTAACACCTGCAATGCTTGTACAACACCTATAATTCTTGTTAGCACTTGCAACCCATGTTAGCACCTACTTATTGGTACTCTCATCTACCATTGCCATATGCTAGTTAGCACATGCAGTGCTTGTTAGCACCAGTAGGTGCTTGTCAGGACCTACTAATCATCACTCTCATCTACCAATGACATACGCTACCTAGCATATGTGGTGCTGTTAGTACATGCACTGCCTGTTAACACATGAACTACCTATTAGCACTGCCATATATCCCATTGACATATGCTAGTTAGCATATGCAATGCTGTTAGTGCATGCAATGTTTGTTAGCACCTATAATGCATGCTAGTGCCCCCACTAGGTGTGCTAAAATTAGCACTTATAATGCATGTTTGCACATGCTTGTTAGCACATTCGTAGCTATAATGCCTATTGGCACTTTGCAATGTATGTTAGTCCACCTACTAACTATGTTAATTAGCACTTGCAATGCCTGTTAGCACCTATAATACTTGTTAGCACACAGAATGCCTATTCCACCTGCAATACCTATTGGTGTACCTACTACTTATGCTAATTATCATGTGCAATGCTAGTTGGCCCATTCAATGGATTATGCATGTTAGTGAGCTCCTACAATCGGTAGTCATCAAGACCTGCAGTCTGCAATTGCCAACAAGTAATTGCACATATCTTTTGATGGTAGGTTAAGCTCTTTCATTGATTCAAACAAACAAATCCAGAGTACACTGATTCAGTTTTGAGGTCATTTGAATCATTGAAGCCCTTTTTTGTGCCCAAAATAAGGACTGCTACACATGTTGTGAATGCCATGTGCAGATGTCCTTTTTGAAAGATGGCTTCAACTTCATGAATAGTCAGAAGTTTGGACTCCATGAATGTAAATGCACAGTCTATAGTAGTGGTGACACAAAGAATACTCTACACACTTACGAAGGTGCCACTCATTTGTGGGAGTCATTGATCTGCCCAAAATAGAGAGATGCAACCTTCCATCAGAGGAAATTCTTACTCGGTGAATTCAAGGATTGTGGCATAAAGAAGTTGGAATTTTGCCCCTTGGAGACAATGAAGCAAGAGAAGACCATTACTCTAAAAGTATTTGAATATGTGGAAGTTGCAAACAAGAAAGGAAACAAGAAGAAGAGGAGAGATATCTTGCACAAAGACATATAGTGTTGTTGGGAACTAGCAGGAGCAACAAAGTGAGGGAATGGAGAAACTTTGCAAGGGAAATCCCTACTACAAGGACAAATTTAGAGCAAAAGAGAAAGCCATTACCTTTCAAAATTCAGCCCATTTCCTCTTTCCCTTTTTTCTCTTCCAAAATTCAACCCATCCCCTTCCTTGAAGAGTAAAAAAAATGAAGCACTTCGTCAACCCTAACTATTTAGCCTGATGGCAAGGGTTACAATTTAAGGAGTGTATTCTGAAATTCCTAGATGATGTGGTTGTCTCAATTATAGACTTCGCAAAAAATTACGCTTTTAGGGGATAGAATGAGATCCAAACCATGCATGGCATTCAATGTTGTGTGGGCCTTGGTGGTGACTCATGTGTCATGGGGATGTTGAAGAGAGATGTCGATGGAGCCTCCACTCCAAGCTACTCCTTGTGGGAGCAATGCAAGGCATGAGTCATCTGCAAGTGTCACTCAAGCAGCCTTCGGATTGTTGCAATGTGTTTCCCTGCAAGAAAGAGGGAAGGGGAAAAGGGGAGAAGAGAGGGGAGAAGGGAGGGAGAAGGAGAAGGGAAGATGAGAGTGAACGGGGATGGAGTGACAAACACAAGGGCACTACAATGGAAACAAGAGAACACGCAAAACACTCTCTTAGAAGAGAAGAGGGAGCTTGTATTCAAACTTGTGCAAACAACAATGAAGACCAAGGTCAACACTTTAGCCTTTTATACAAGTCACCTTTTGAAGGGAGGGCCAACCCTTTTCCTTTTTAGCACTCTCCTTCTCTTTACAACCAAAGGCCCTTGGGCCCGTAGGGTGCCAAGGCATATTAGTATTCTTTCCATCTCTCCCTATTGGCGGAAATAGCACTTGTGATAACCATATTAAAGCACTTGGGACAAGCTTGGCATTAGGAGGTGGTCCTAACTTGTTCCCAAATAGCACTTGTGTTAGCCTCGCACCTCCTAAGCTTAGGTGATATCAAACTCCCTGAGCCTCATGCCTTAAACCATTTGTGGTTCAAACCCCACGCATGAGGCTCAGAACCTGGAGTGGCGAGGCTTAACTCCCGCAAGACACTCAACGGCAACCCTGCACGTTTCCTGGATACTTTTGCCTCGGGATATTTGTGGATCAAACTCCCTGAGTTTGAGTTGTACTCCTTTCATAGCCATTTTTATTGGTGTGGCTATTTTCGTGGACGTAGACCTGAAATGTGCACATTGCCTGCAATCTTTAGTCTTGGGTGTTAGCTGGAACATACAACCTGTGACTGGAATCCTTAGACTTTTGGTATTTGGGGATCAAACTCCCTGAGCTTGTCTGTTGGAGTAGATCATGTAGCTTGATCACCTCTAATCACTGATTACCTTGTATTTGACGACTGTACTATGTGGATGTTAACATGCCCCCTTTCTTGTTGTTGTTGATCCATCCTCGGGTCAGCCAAGGTTGGTGGTGAGTAATGTTTGTAGGATTGCGTAGTGGTCCAGTTGTCATGGAGTGAGGTACGAGTGATACTTCAAAAAATGGGTGGCATGCATATCCTCGTATGTGTGGATGTGATATCTGTGGAGATTGCGAATGCGGAATAGAGGCGGAGGTCCTAGAATTGCATAGGATCGATGTCGGGATTGAAGACAATTTGGTTGTTCAGATTGTGGAGGCGGTTGTTGATGGGGTGACTGTGAGCGAGGAGTAAGAGGAGGAGGCGGTTGAAATGTACCGCTACTATGATGGCTATGGATGATTATGTCACCAGTTGTCGAAAGACTACGTGATGAATTGTGTGAGGGGGCGCCTCAAGGCTTTTGTAGATATGGAGGTGGGATCCCTTGAGCTGGCACTTCCAATAATGCATTAGCACATTGTCCGTCGGTAGCTCCTAAAAGGATTGTAAGTCCGGGTGCCATTGGACATCTTCAGGGGGGGAAGCAAATAGGGATGGCAGAGCATTACCATTTGCAATGGGCATGGGCTCCAGCTTGTGACTGTATCTGTTGGCATTGTTGCATTGACTGCCTGTACAAAATTGGCTGCTCGAAGCAGCGTGTTGAAGGTTGTGTCAGGAAGGTCGACCGGAGTGGTAGAAGAGATGGACTGGGAGGTCTTGTGCTGTGCGGTGGTGGTGTTAGAGGCATTAGATGAATACTCAGGAAGTGTTGTCCGAGGGAGGGGAGGTTGGCTTGTTGGGTGGGTTGGGTGGGATCCAGTAAAGGTAGTGGTGGAATTACAATAGGGGGGGATAGTATTAAAGAGGGTGATGGCTTTGTTTTCCTCTTCCTCTATGACTTCCTCGGGGTAGGCTACATGAATTGTTTCAAAATTGCTCACCAAGGACTCAAGTGAGTCTTGGAGAGCCTGTAGCACCCTATTGAATGTGAAGATAGTGGGAGGGAAGGAAGGAGTCAATGGGGGAATACACACAAAGGTGGAGGCTGAAAACAGTTTTCCTCTTCTTACTTGTGAAAGCCAAAAGAACTCTAGTACAAAGAAATAGAAGGACCCTATATGTGGGTCAAACCAAACTCAGCTAACTAAGGTGGCATACTAATTGAGCCATGAACTAGAGTACATAAGAATAGCTATCATCTAGCTATTATTCATGGGCGGTGTACCAACCGCATCTGCAACTAACAAGTCAGTGACATAAATGCACAACGGTCACCTTGGCATATCACGAGTGGAGCTCGATATCTCAACATTGAAGAGGATTATTATGCTAAGGAGGTGGTAGGTTGTGGACTGGTAGACCGCAAGGTGCCCTTGAGATTGGATTGTAGAGGCTCGGCCATAGGTCTGCATCCAATTGATGTTTGCTTGCAGACTTTTGGGTGTGCAAACCCATGGCATGAATTCCTCTGGCTTTGCGACTTGCATCACTTCATCATCCGTTGGATAATTAAGGGACTCAGTGATGTTGCGGCACTAGGCTTGAAAATTGAGGAGGATGGGATGGGTGGCTAAGGTTTGGAGATTGGAGGGGCGGAGAAGAGATAGAGAAGTGGGTTGGAGATCTAAAGAGAAGTATGACATGGCTAAGATGGGGCAGTAGTGCTCGGGGTTACGACAGTGAAGGATAGTCTGGAGGGCATTAGGAGGAAGTGGAGTAGTGAGGTCTAAGTGGTAGATGAGGTTTATGTGTGGAGTGCATCGAAGTGCATTTGGAGGGTCAGGGGGATGGTGCATGGTGCAAGTGTGTATGTGGCGAACTATGCAGAGACCTCCCTATACATCTGAAACTCATGTTGCTCTCAGTCTTCTAATCGTGACTCCTTTGATTGGCTAGGGGCACGTTGGCATTCATTCTCTGCTTGGAGGGAAACCGTAAGTTCCCTTTCCTATGCCAGGAGATCCTATAGAGATTGGATCTATCGTTCCTCGTGCTCCTGTGTTCGGGCGTACTATGCCTCTGCTTGCTCTTTTTGTTCTAGCATTGTTCGTAGGCTCGACTCTACTTTGTTGGCCTGCTCCATGAGCATTTGGGGACTAGGGATTTGAGTGTGGCAAGGTTGTCTTTGAGCCTTGTAATGGCTAGCTCGAACTCCTTAGCTTTGGCTCAGTACTCTTCCGCACTTTGTATTGCTGCGTGGCTTGTGGCTTGGGCTGCAACCATTACGGATTAGCTGTCATGTGCGGAGAGTTGTGCCTGAAGGAGGCTAGCTGAGAGTTGTGAGGCTTGTGCTTGCCTCCTCTGCAAAATTGTGTGGGCGACCTATGGGAGCTGTGCCATGGCTTCAAAGAGGGTCTGTTCCATCAGGTCTGCACATGATAACTGCTCAGCCAACATGTGGCTATAGCCACCTGATGCCCTATATTGGGGTGCATTGCAAAATTATAAGGCCTCTATTAGGCCTACCATGGAGAGGAAGAGGTGCCAGTGGCAAAGGGTGTGGTCTCTTGGGAGGATGTGGAGACTGAGACATAGGGCGGTCGACATGGCTTGGGCCCCTGGATGGATGCCAATGGTGATAGTTTCGTCACCTTGGTGGGATAGGCCTGTTTATATAGATTTTACATCCCCATGGCCAGCATGATACAAGTATAGCGATGGTTGGTGGGGTAAGTTGATGGTGACGGTCGGTGTGATGTGGCAAGGATTGCGATGACCAGCATGATGCAAAATGGCAACAATCGGTGCGATTTGATGATGGCAGCTGGTGGCCATGTCTTTCTTGGGCATCGATCGGCATGATTTGACGACGGCGACCATTGGTGGGGTCCTTCTTTGGCAACAATCGGCATGATTTGACGATGGTAATGGTCGATAGGGTCCTTCTTTGGCGAGATGACTAGTGTGATTTGGTGATGGCGGTGGTCGGTGGGATGTTGGGATCATGACGTTCGGTAGGATGTTAGGATCGTGATGGTCGGTGGGATGTTGGGATCATGACAGTTGGCGGGATACCTCTATGGCGACGACCGGCAGGATATTGCTGTGTAAAGGAGTAAAAGAGAGAAAGAGAGAGAATGGTAGGGGGTGTGAATGGGGGAAAAGAGTGAATGAGTAGAGTGCACTTGTGCGGTGCAGGAGTGAATGTGAGGTCATTATGCAAGATGGTAAACAAATGCAAAAATGGATGACTGATTCTAATCACCTAGTATCGGCCATCGGTGTGTGTGTGCATGTGTTCGGCTGAGATTAGTGGGCTGTGGGTGCATTGAGTGAGATGCCTACCATACTGACTCACTTAGACCTAGACTCGATGATTATGAGGAATAAGGTGTGGTCGGGTGCCGTGCTACTGCATAGCATGTTAAAAGCCACATAGAGTAAGTGTCCAGCTTGTCTTTTACCTTAGATGCTAGAGGCACATTGGCATTGGGCTTAGTTGTTGGGGTGTGGTTTGTCTTCTTGAGGGGAGTAGGTTCTTGTGGAACCGCCCTTAGCATAGACCTTTGCTTTCTTGAGTGGGTCAGTACTGTCGAAGGTGGTACTTTGGAGGGTTTGCCTTCGGAATCAGAGGGAGGTTCTTGTGTAACACATCGCAAGGGGGGTCCGCGTTCTTGCGGGGCTCCTTGGCTATCCTTGGTGACATTCGTATTGAGGTGGACTACTCATGGTAGTAGTGTGTACTCGGTACCTTAGGGCTTGCCTGCTTTGTTCGGTTGGTCGACAAGTTCTTGTGGTGCTCTATCTCGAGGAGACACATGTTCTTGTGTTGCTACCTTCACGGATCAGGAGGTAGTTAAAGTTTTATCAGATGGCAAAACTTCTAGGGAAGATGGGCTCCCCATTGAATTTTATAAAATTTTTTGGGACGTTGTTGGACCTTACTTGTTGCTTCTTTGGCAAGAGAGTGTCAAGGATGAGGCTCTTCCTCCTCATGTCAATGGTGGTGTCATTAAACTGATACTTATAGATGGATCTAATGAGGATTTAAGGAAATGGAGGCCTCTCACTATGCCTAATTTTAGTTATAAGATATTTTCCAAAGCCCTTGCCCCATGAGAATTCATAAAAGAATGGATACTTGGATCCTTCAAGAGCAAAAAGGTTTCATCAAAGGTAGACACTTACTAGAAGCCATAATCAATGTTTGGGAGTGATGTGAATATGCAAGGGAGACTAAGCATGATATTTTTTCCCTTGAAGTGGATTTTGATTAGGCATATGACATTGAAATGGGACTTTATTATTCAAACCCTCAAAAACATGGGCCTTGGTCCTATGTATATATCTTACATTAACTATTGCTCACGAATGCTTCAGCTAAGATCTATGTGAATGGAGCTATGTGTCAACCTTTTACCCTTAAAAGATCCATTAGACATGGTTTCCCCATAGCGCCCCTACTATTTGCAATAGCTATTGATTCTTTGGGTTGGCTTGTTCAAATTCATAGCAATGTAGGGGAGTTGAAGGGCATAGAGTTGCCTTTTGGAAAGCAACTGATATCTCAACAGTTTGCTGATGACACCAACCTTACTCCTAGAAACAATGAGTAGGATATTAAAAGGGTTATGGACTATTTAGATACTTTTTGCAAGGCCTCTAAATCCAACCACACAAAGACTTGATATGCCATCCTCAGAGGAGAAGATCAAGAAGTTATAAAGGAGCTAGGATGACATAGAATCAAGCAAGGTATTGTTTTCAAGTTACTTGGGATGCCTATGGGTTTTGACATTTCTAAAATAGAGGTGGGACTGGTTCATGGTCAGATTCCAAAAAAAAGTTGAGAAATGGAGAGGGTTTCAAGCTAACTTAGCTAATAGAAGAATTTTCCTCAACCATTGCATTCATCCCATTGCAAACTTTTACCTCACCTATTGGTATCGTTCTAAGGCAGGACTTGACAGATTCATTCAAATCTATAGATCTTTCCTCTAGGGTGGGAGCAAGAAAATTGCTAAAGTTAGATGGAGTTTCTGTATAAAACCTAAAGAGGAAGGTGGTTTAGGGATCATTGATATAACACAAGCTACTAGGAAGCTCTCTACCACTTGGGTCATATATCTATTCTTTGTCCTCAAGGTGATTGGGCTCAATTCCTTCTCAGAAATATCAGCTATCTCAGACCTCTAAGAGCCCCTAAATGGAAAAACTATGCTACCTTGTCTACCATTTGCAACCCTAAACCCTGCAAAGAAAAAGGGAGTCAACTCTGGCAGTCCTTGATGAAGGATTTTGAGGAAATGAAATGCCATATTGCTAACTCTAGAAAAGGGACCTTTATGGCCTTAGACTCTATGTGGGTCTCTACATATTTCATAAACTCTACCTTGACTAATGAGAACTTATTAATGGCTTGTCACCTATTCAAGAAAGGACTTCAGTGTTAGGGAGATCTGTGGAATAGAGAACAGTACAAGTGGAAGACTTGGAGTAAGATAACGAGGGAATTTTCTTTGAACAACTAGCAACAAGACTGTTGTCTCTCTCTGTGCCAACATGAACTTAGGTAGTACAGAATGTGTGTGTAGAGTAGCAGCAAAGCTCCACTTGTACTTGCATAAGGCTAGGAAGAATCTCTCTTAGGAATCCTCAACATGCAAGTTCTACATGCAATTCCTACATGCATGTTCTACTTGCAACTTCTACTTGCAACTCCTACATGCAAGTCCTACATGCATGTTCTACATGCAAGTTCTACATGTAATTCCTACATGCATGTTCTACATGCGAGTTCTACATATGCAATTCCTACATGCATGTTCTACTTGCAACTTCTACTTGCAACTCCTACATGCAAGTCCTACATGCATGTTCTAGATGTGAGTTCATGCAACATGCAACATGCGAGTTCTACATGTAGAGAGAGAATGTCTTACAATTCCTACATGTAGAGAGACAAGCTCTCCAACTTGTATAAATACCCCATAATGGAATGAAGCCCACACTCTTTGGGGCATTGTTTTGAGTTCTACTTTGGTATTCCAAGTAATTGTCTCAAGTGTTCATGCTTCCTTGCACTCCATGTCCAAAAGCATGTCCTAACCTTGCAACTCCTCCTCCCCTCTCCTCCAACGTTGCAACCCATCCTCTCCCTCTCCTCCTCCCTCCTCCTCCTCCCTCCTCCTCCTTCTCCTCCCTCCTCTCCCTTCCTTCCCCCATGCTCTTACACCTTCTTCCTCTCCCACTCCTATGCTCCCCCTTAACCCTTAGTTCCTCAACCCTTGACCTCCGTGATCTATGAGGGAGATGAGTTCTCCACCATGTATTCTACCCTAAACCTTGGATCCTCCCTCCAACCCTGGAACCTCTTCTAAACTCTGGAACCTCTCTCCAAACCTTGGAACCTCCTTCTAACCCTTGAACCTCTTCTAATCCCTAGATCCTCTTTCTAAACCTTGGAACCTCCTAAATCCTGAACTTTCCTAGCCCTTCAAATCATTCAAGGGCTAGGAAAGCTAAAATTTTTCCAACTCCAGTTAAAAAAAATTTTAAAAAAAATCCTAATTGAAACTTTTCGATACCGGTTTAGTAAAATGCATGTTTTCTAAAAAAACACCTTAAGGAATAAATCAAACCATGTGATGGTTGTCAAAGTGTAGAGCTTGAAATTCTAAACATTTCTCCTTTTTACAGAAGCACATTCTGGCACAACCACCTAAAGTTATGGGCAATCAATGATTAAAGGTTCTAAATGCCATACCCCAAAAGGAAAATTGAAACCACCTCCCTACTCAAACATGGACAAATTCAAAGCTGCACATGTATTTAACTACTCAAATGTGGACAAATTCAAAGGTGTACATGTGTTTGAATAAATCCACAGCTCCCCCTCCTTCCCTATAAAAGTGCGCCCATCCCTCTCATACTATTTCTTTCACATCTTGCCTCCATCCTCTTCCCCCCATTCTGAGCCCTACGCAAGACACTCCTCCCTCTCCATTGACCACCACCCTACTCCCATCCTCACATGGTGAGTTACTTTGAGCCCATCTTACAGTGATAACCTAGCCATCCACCCATTGTCCATTCATCCTCAACAATCCCGTTACATCGAGAAAGACTTGGAGAGCGTTTAGGTGACCATCTCTTGCCCTCTTTGGCAATGTTTTCTGTCCGTCAAGTTCCCCCCCCCCCTCCACCACCATCCCCTCAACCCCCCCACCCCCACCCCCACCCCCACCCCCTCCACCCCTCCCCCTCCACCATTCCCTCCATCCCCCCCTCCATCCACCCCCCCTTCCCCCCCCCCCCCCCCCTTCCTCCATCTCCACCACCCCCCCTCTCCACCACCACCATCTCTACCCTTCCCCCCCCCCCTCCTCCATCTCCTCCACCCCCCGTCTCCACCACCCCCTCCATCCACCCCCCTTCCCCACCTCCTCCTCCACCTCCACCACTACCCCCCCCTCTCCACCACCCCCTCCATCCACCCCCCCTTTCCCCCCTCCTCCTCCATCTCCACCACCCCCCCTCTCCACCACTACCCCCCTCTTTCCCCCCCCCCTCCCTCTTCTCTCTCTCTCTCTCTCTCTCTCTCTCTCTCTCTCTCTCTCTCTCCTCTCGATCGCCAACCCTCCCTACCTTCTAATAGTAAGGGCTTAAGCCCTTGCTGTTGCAAAGGTGGCCGCATGCGATGTGGCAACGCCCGCCACAATGGCGGCACCACTAGCCTGTTGATGGTAACGCACCAACGATGGCCCGCCTGAGGTAGAACTGCCCAAACGGGCAGTGATGCCCACCTCGCCCCATCCCTACCTCCTCCACCTGTGCCTTGCAATACCTCAGCCTCCCTCCTCCCGCCCATCTCCTCCATCCTGCCTCCTACCCTCTTCATCCATCCCTCCACCCTCCATCCCCTCTCCCCTCACACTCCTCTCCCCCCTCTCCTCCATCCTCACAACCCCCCTCTCCGGTCGCAAACCCCCTCCTGGCGGCTACCACGCAACATCCCCCCCTCCCTCAAATTCTTTTTTAAATAATAATTATTTTATACTTTAAAAAAAAGGAAGAGGGGAACCCTAATCTAACCTTAGCAGTAACCCTAGGTTAGATTAGAAACACCTTAGTTCAGTTAGTTGTAACCTAGGTTAGGTTGACATCTTAGGCTAGGTTAGTCTGATAGGTTAGGTTAATGAACTAGGATTAGTTAGCATTAACCCCTCTGGTTAGTTTAATTAACTGTAGTTAGTTATAGTTAATGTTGGTTAGGTTAGCTTAACTGACCTTCAGTTAGTAGACTAACTCTAGTTAGTGGAGGTAGTTAGGTTAACCAGTATAACTGTCTAGTTAAAGTCACTAGATAGTTGGGTTAATTGGCTAGTTGGACTAACTAGAATTAACCTAGTTCAAACCCCTCAGTTGGACTTAAAGTCCTATTACACTAACCTTAAGACCAAGGACCCCCCCCCAACCAAAGGCCAATTTTACCCCTACTTCAACACCCAAACTGGACACGCTATGGGGCATTTTTCCAGCCCATTGCACACCATTTTGGCATCCCTAGCACTCGCTCATTCACACCCCCGTGTGGGCCTCATTTCACACTAATTCGCTCATATCTTTACACCATGACCTCTGATTGACGATCCGTCTGCACCGGCACATTTCCCTACACATGTGGGACAATCTTAGGCACATTATTAACACGATGGTACCTACAACACTAACACCAATCTAGCCCTCCAAATTAAAAAAAACATCAACACCCATACTTGCGGCGGCAATAGAGACACCCTTTGCAACTCTCTCCCAATCTGTGTGCAACTACGCTCTTGCCAATACCTTCGACTCCAACGCTACTATAACCACCACCTCCAACAATCCTCCACCCCAATTCCCACCCTAAAATTCAAAAAATCCGTTTAACTCCTCCATGCCACAACATGGCTGGATGCCGTCACGATGATGATGGGGATATCGACCTCGATGCAAAGGCTGACAATTTCTTTAATCGCAAAAATAATAACAATCAAGGTAGGCACCCCCTGGGAAAACTAGAACTTCCTAAATATAACGGTAGGAGAGATCGATTCCTCCAGCATTTTGATGCCGCATGCCGAGCGGGTGGAGATCAATCCAATGAAACCAAGGTGTCCTGGTTTCCCATGGCCTTAACTGCTGAAGTATCTGAATGGTACCTAGACCTTCTAGTGGAAGAGCGAGCCACATGGAACGTGCTTCAAACAGAATTCAAAAGGCGCTTTCAAACAGAGAGGCTACAAGATGATCCCGCTCTCCACAACTAAGCAAGATCGAACAAGGCTGTCGAGAAGATGTACGCACATACCTGGGCAAGATGAAAAGATTAATCGCCAAATGTGACCCACTCCCCGATACAAAGTACCTCATGGCCTGGTTCATTGTGGGACTAAGAAAGAAAATCTACAAGGATATGAAAAAAATTAGCGGCTGTGAAATGTTTAATGCTGCTTATGTGGCAGCCATTGACATCGAGGATGTCATGATCGACTCTGACACCAGCAGTGATGATGGAAGATCCAATGCATGGGATAAGTGCTCTAAAAAGGGCAAATCCAAGTCCACTACCAAATCCTCAAATTAAGATTGCCTAGAGGCCACGACCATGAAGTTGAAAGAAGACATGCTGTAGGCCATGGAACAAAAGCTTCACTTGTCTCAATCGCCACCACCTTAGACTTATCCACGACGAGAAAATGTTTGGTGTCCACACTACATGGCCAATCATATAGCAAATGAGTGCTCGGCCCTAAGAGCCAGGATCACTACACAAGCAAATCCACCGCCAAGGTTGTGGTGCCATATCTGCATCGTCAGTGGCCATGATGAAAATAGTTGCATCTTCAACATGCGCAACAACCCACCTCAACCTCAACAATACCAAGTGGCACCCATGCCAGTGTACAGGCAACTGGCACTTGCATAAGCGCCCCTAGCTTTGAGGCTAAATCTTGTTCCCGTTCGAACACGTCACTGCAACTACTCAGGAATTCGAATCCATGACCATATCTAAGAGCACCAAATCCAACTCCTCAGGTAGTTCCAATACATCAACTGCAAGCTGAGGAAGTAGACTCACCATTCGAGTATGAAGCAGAGTACCCAGCATACTATGTAGAAGGTGTAGAGGGTCTAATACCAATCTACAAAAATCAAGTTTGACCCAATACATATCGAGCACCAATCAAGTGTAACGAGTGTGGAGAAAATCATCAGATTGCAGAGTGCCCTCATCGTGGTAGCACTACTACTTTCCAACCACTCTGCAGAGATTGTGGCATAGGACATGCCTGTATGGATTGTCCCATAAAAAATAAGGTCCCACAACAAACAGAGGTTAAGCCTGACGTCCCAATCAGCATCATTGGGGTGGACCATCAAAGTCTGGGGCCAACAAGCATAATATCACAACCTGTGAATGTAATTACACGCCAGTATAAAGAGGCCACCAAGGACCCTAACATTCGAATCCAACCAAAATGTTTTCTTAAAAAGAAAGCACAAGTGCCTCCACCTTCGCCAAGCAATGAGCAGCCGAGCTCATCCACATCAACTCCCAAGCCTCAAATAAAAGAAGCTCCATACCCAAATGTAGAGGTGGAGAAGGCTCATTTTTAGGCACTTCAACAATGGGTACAAAAGAAACAAGCTCAATTTGAGGCTGAGAAACAAGCTCAATTTGAGGCTGAGAAGCTAGCACCAGATCCAATCCATGTTTTGGCCCCACAAAGTATTGATACTATACTTGAGCCTCTGTTCCAACAACAGGCTCCACAACATAATGTACCGCCATGTCAACTTGAAGGAGCTGCACTCTCTAGCAACCTGAGTTGCCCTATGTCAATTCCCATCAGAATCCTCCTACGGAATTATCCCTATCTTTGGGAGAGTTTCAAAGTATGGATTGAACTCAAAAATCCCCCTCCACCTATGAATGACATCAAAGATATCCTTGTGCGGATGGGTGAGAGAGATGAGATACGCAACATTACTGTGCCTTTGATCCACAAGGCATATAATGAAGTCCAAGCCATAGTGGATGGTGGAGTAGGTGTAAATGTCCTATCAAAGGAGCTCTACAATGAATGGGGTCTCCCACCAATGCAAAAGGCTAATTTTAACATACACCTTGCCGATGATTCACAGGCTAAACCCTTGGGAATAGTGAACGGCGTGTCCACAAAAGTTGCAGGAGTCCGCTTTTCCCTTTAATTCACAATCTTGGATCTTCCCAAATAATCCTATCAAATCTTACTGGGACGTCCTTGGTTAGGGGAAGCATCAGTTCTCCATGACTGGGGAACTAATAGACTGACAATCTAGAACGCAACACCGCAGTCAGGGTGAATGTGGGGACAGGAGCTATAAAACCAATTGTGCCTAGAGCATTGGATGGCACGTCTTCAACAACAATCTCAAGCAAATCAGCTCCCCTGCAACAGCATGCCATAGTAGGCGATTCACAAATCAATGTCAATAACTGGATACAAACATTGGCAACCATCGACAACTGCCATTCATTAGACCCATCTTCTCATAGGTAGATACTAAGGTGCTATAGGTAGATCCTCCACTCACACATGAAGAACCAATCGATCTAGAGGTGCCATTTTTTATGGCTGACCTCGAGTGGAATAATGAACTTGAAGCAGGTACCCATACCAATGATGACTCTGATTTTCCTTGAGACCTTGAAACTGAGGTTGAGAATGCTAAAATTGAAGATCAAATCTTTGATAATGACTTAGCCATTCTGCATGCCCTAATGGTGGCAGTCGACATCCCAGCATCCATTTAGACAAAAAAGACCACTTCAAATGTCTTGAAGCAGTATTGATCAAATGTTGGGAGTATGGAATCTCCCTAAATCCAACAAAATGCCAGTTCATGGTCACCCACAGAGTTGTTTTGGGACACATCGTTTCTCAACATGGGATTGCAATTGACATGGACAAAATCAAAATCATCATGGAAATGCCTCGTCCTACAAATTCCAAAGGTGTACAGATCTTTATGGGACATGCCAGCTATTATAGAAGATTTATATTGCGGTATGCCATGATAGTTGGACCACTTTACAAATTATTAGTGGAATTATTATGGACAGAAGAGTGCGACCAAGCCTTTGAGCTTTTAAAGTGGCGCCTAATCATAGCACCCATCCTTATATCTCCTAATTGGGATATTGATTTTCATGTTCATACTGATGGATCCAAGTATGCAATTGAGAGTGTGCTTTGTCAACTTGGTGAACATAAGAAAGACTACCCATTCTACTTTGCCAATCAACAATTCAATGATGCAGAGATCAACTATACCACCACAGAAAGAGAAGCCCTAGCAATGGTGTATAGTGTTAAGAAATTTCGGCACTATCTACTGGCAAATGATTTTTTCTTCTACACTGACCATCAAGCATTGCTTTATCTTGTGAACCGTCCGTGTACAATAGGAAGAATAACCAAATGGCTCCTTTTGCTTCAAAAATTCAACTTCAAAATAGTGGTTCACAAGGGTTCCTAACACTACATTGCCGATCACAAGTCGTGTGTCAAGTCGGGAGAAGAAGCCACTAGAGTAAAAGACGACTTGCCAGATGCCACACTATTTTAGATAGATGTTGTTCCAAATTGGTGTGGAGATATCATTGGGTACTTAATGGCAGGAAGACCACCCCCTAAAATGAAAGCAGTAGATGCCTCAAAACTAATTCTAAAGGCTGCACCCTATCAACTCATTGCAGGGTACAAGAGGGGCAAGGACCAGGTATTAAGAAGATGTGTAATGCCTCATGAGATCATGCCAATCCTAAGTGAAGTCCATGAAGGCATTGTAGGAGGATACTTCCAAGGGGAAGCCACATCAAGAAAAGTCCTCACAGGCTACTGGTGGCCAACACTTTGGGTAGATGCCTATGAATATGTAAAAGGCTGTGACGTATGCTAAAGACTTCAATTCCCTAACAATAGTTGTTGCACAAAAACCATTTGAAAAATGGGGGATTGACTATGTGGGTCCCATCCATCCAGAAGCAGCAAAGGAAACATAGGCGCGCTACATTATTGTGGCCACTGATTACTTTACAAAATGGGCTGAAGCTAAAGCAATCAGAAAGGCAGATGCCATAAGCACAACAAGATTCTTATACGAAAATGTGATCACCCAATTTGGATGCCCATTGAAATTGTGAAGCATAGAGGCACACATTTTGTCAGTGTAGTAATCCAAGAACTCTTGTCTGGCTTTATGGTAATCCATAGAAAAAGCACACCCTACTACCCCCTAGGGAATGGACAGACCAAATCCACCAACAAAATATTATGCATTATCCTCACCAAGGTAGTAGAATCACAATGTTCTAATTGGGTTCTAATTGGGCAGAGAAACTGAATGCGGCCTTATGGGCATACAGAACCACACTTAAGGTCAGTACAAAGAACACAACTTTTCAATTAGTGTACGGCCTTCAAGTTGTGGTCCCACTAGAATTTGTAATATCAAGCCTACGCATAGTAGTACAGGAATGCATGGGAGACCATGAATCCTTGAAAGAAAGATTCTATCAGTTGAAGAAGCATACAGAGACAAGGCTAGTTGCCTACCATGCCATGACAACAAAAAAACGTAGAAGAAAGGCATGGTTTGATAGAAATCTTAAAGCTAAAGACATCAAGGTGACTTGGTCCCGTTATACAATGCCAAAGTACACAAGGGAAAATTGAAGTATCTAGGTCAAGGAGCTTACCGAGTAAGAAAGATGAATCCCATCGGAGCTGTGCTACTAGAAACATTGGATGGAGTCTAATTCAACACAACAATAAACGGGAGCTGACTGAAGCGCTACTACTTTAACACGCAAGCCATCCCTGACAAAAATGAAGATTTGGAAAACCCAAGTCTTCCTTAGTTAGGATTAGATTGTATCACAAGCACTCACTTGCATATGTACGTTTTCACACATATAGGTAGCATCAATCAATTTTAACCTAGGGCTCAAAAGTGATGCTTAAGTTCTAGCTACCCTATGAAATCCCAGCAACAAAAAAAAAACATATAGTTAGTCCCTACCTAGCTACTAGGTCACGTGCACTCACACGCTTTTGCTTAGACACATAGATGATTGCATGAATAATTGTGCCACACACTTTCATTCCACACTCTCAAAGAATGTATAAAAATAAGATCTCACACACACACACAAAGGTCATACCTGCATACCAACTAATCTAATGATAAATGGTACAGCACATGCACATGGATGCAAGTTCAACGCCTACCAATGCAAAATTTCTCGAAGTACAACCTCTCCTCACCAAGGGCACACTAATCCATAGGGATGGCATATTACTTCGCATTATCCTTAACCATCGCCTCAGGGAAGCAGCACAATTCCTATCCACAATCCTAGGGGTTAAGTGTGGCAAGAATCGATCCCTTCCACTCCGCACATTCGTTTTGCTGAGTAGGAAGCTAAAGCAAGACTGGATTCAACACTTAGTCATCTTCTTCACAAAAAAACTAGATGGTTCATCAAGCCAAAAATGCAAAATTCCACACTTATTGTCTATAATCATCAGAAAAGAGCCACAAGAATGAGAATTGACTTTGCCCCAGTCACCAAAACCAATTGAGGAGTTGGACATTCCCTTCTCACTAGTATGGGAACCATCACCAATTTTTCCTACTATCACATTGGCAATTGTAGATGCTTTAGAAGAAATACCTATTCTGGAGGGCAAAATTGAGGAATCGCCCCACGAGATGCTACAACTCAGTGTACAACTACAACCAATATATCTCCAATAATAGCAGCAACCAGAGCTGAAGGAAAGATCGGCACTAGATCCTGAGGCTACATTAGCACTAGAACCAATAATCAATGCCATGCCAGCTGATGAGCCACAAGGGGAGATAGTGCCAAATCAATAGTATGACTATTGTACACAAGTGACTGAAATACCATTGGAACAACCTCCCACAAGTACTACAAAATCATTAGGATGGCTACATGGGCACCACTTGTATCAGCAATATCGCCAGTCCTCATCACCGTCTGTCATTCTCCAACATCAAGCTAGCCAAATGATCCAAATTCCAGAACTATTCACTAGCTTGGCCAAGGAAGAATAGCAAGAGAATTGGATAGAAAAATTGCAACAGAAATCGAAGACCAATTCTAAGCAATCACCATAGAGGTCAAGGCACTTTGGGCACAGATAGATGAGAAGGAGGTAGAAGAAGTGCACATAAACCAAGATCTCCAAGCTCAAGAGAAGGCAATGAGGGATGTGACCTCCAACCTCCACCAAAGTCAAACACAGCTAACAGTAGCAATACAAGCAACAACAACCCTATAGACCTACTATAACTCCTTGACCTCCACACATGCTCAGCACACAGAGGTAGTGGCACAAGCTCGAGTCACTCTAATTCACAAAGAAGAAGAGCTCCAGGATTGCAAAGACAAGCTTGAAGCAATCTTTGGTAGTACGTGCCTTTAGCATTGATGAGCTTACAAGAGAATGTAGAATCTTAAAGGACCAACTTGCTACCGCTAAAGAGGCCAGCACTTCACAAGCACAAGTCTTGGACCAATGGTCCAATACCACTGAAGACATTCCTCAATAGGCAAAGGTCACCTTGCAAATGAAAAAGCTTAAGGAGGCATATACATCCATCTACCAAAAATACAAAGAAAAAATGGAGGAGATGCACTCCCAAAAGATAATCATCTCCAAGCATGAGGCAATGGAAGACAACACCAATGAAGCCCTACTACAATGCACAACGGTGGTGTACCAAGAGCTTGTGGCTGCTCTACAAGTGGAATGTCACCTCAACGCATGTGTGCTTATCCAATGGAAGCAACTCCAAATCAAGATCATGTCTGCTCATCCAATAATCGAATGGGAGCATTCCATAGCGACCAAAACTCCATGCATAATTTGCCAAGACTTGTCCGAAGATGAGAAAAATATCTTTTGCCTGTCTACACATGCCGGGTTTATAGCACTCAAGATGGATGCTTTCATTGCATATGTATGCCTCATGGGTAGTCCTCCCCTCAGGGTTATTGCTAGTTTGTTGCCATTGCTACAAAGGCCATCACTATTATTTGCAAGGCATGACATAACCGACATTTTACCCATGCAGCTGATGATCCCGTCGCACCAGCAAAAAGAAGTGTCGGAAGATGATAGGGCCTATCTCACATCCAACTTCCCAGCAAGTTGGATCCACAACCTAATTAGCACCGTCCCAAGCTCTTTGATGTAATCTTCTTGAAAGAGTACCTACGTGCACCTCCATGTCTCAGAACCCATCCCAAGTTCTATGCAGTTCCACGACGTAAAAAATGGGAAGCCAACATACACACTTTGGATGAAGGTCGCACCATTAATTGGCCAATGATCAAACCATACTCTGGTGTAGAATGGAATATCCAAGGCACAATGATCCGAGCACTTCAGCAACATGAGCAAATAATGCACAGCAACATTGATCGCTTCCTTCACCTAAGTGCTATCTTTTGCAAAACATTGGAATACATTCTAGAGGTCCCATGTTACCTCAATGGCCATTTGCCTCCACTCAATTTCAATCCCAATGAACAAGTCGATGCTCAGATTACAAGCCAACTCTATCAAAGAGTGATCTTCTTAGAAGCATGCCACATATCTCTATTCGAACAAATGGTGGATACAAGCTACTTGGAAATTGAGCAAAAATTGTATGGTGCCAAGGCTTTATAACAGGCACGACACAAGTTTCACAGCCACTGGACTAAAGACATGGCAACCCAGCTACATGCTCTGAGAATAAACCATAACCCGAGGACGGATAATAAAATGGATCTGAGAGTATGTTGTCTCTGTGC
This sequence comes from Dipteris shenzhenensis, assembly GCF_047967505.1. Taxonomy (NCBI): domain Eukaryota; kingdom Viridiplantae; phylum Streptophyta; class Polypodiopsida; order Gleicheniales; family Dipteridaceae; genus Dipteris; species Dipteris shenzhenensis. Next base: position 35,638,054 of record NC_141600.1, on the reverse strand, counting down.
TAACATGAACTTAGGTAGTATAGGATGTGTGTAGAGTAGCAGCAAAGCTCAGCTTGTACTTGCATAGGCTAGGAATAATCTCTTAGGAATCCTCAACATGCAAGTTCTACATGCAATTCCTACATGCATGTTCTACTTGCAACTTCTACTTGCAACTCCTACATGCAAGTCCTACATGCATGTTCTACATGCGAGTTCTACATGCAATTCCTACATGCATGTTCTACATGCGAGTTCTACATATGAGTTCTACATGCGATTCCTACATGCATGTTCTACTTGCAACTTCTACTTGCAACTCCTACATGCAACTCCTACATGCATGTTCTACATGCGAGTTCTACATGCAACTCCTACATGCAACTTCTATATGCAAGTTATGCATGTAGAGAGAGAATGTCTTACAATTCCTACATGCAAAGAGACAAGCTCTCCAACTTGTATAAATACCCCATAATGGAATGAAGCCCACACTCTTTGGGCATTTTTTTGAGTTCTACTTTGGTATTCCAGGCAATTGTCTCAAGTGTCCATGCTTCCTTATACTCCACATCCAAAAGCATGTCCTAACCTTGTAACTCCTCCTCCCCTCTCCTCTAATCTTGCAACCCATCCTCTCCCTCTCCTCCTCCCTCCTCCTCCTCCCTTCTCCTCCTCCTCCTCCCTTCTCATCCTCCCTCCTCCTCCTCCTCCTCCCTCCTCCTCCATTCTCCTCCTCCTCCTCCCTCCTCTCTCCTCCTTGCCCCATGCTCTTACACCTTCTTCCTCTCCCACTCCTTTGCTCCCCCTAAACCCTTAGTTCCTCAACCCTTAACCTCCATGATCTATGAGGGAGACGAGTTCTCCACCATGTACTCTACACTGAACCTTGGATCCTCCATCTAACCTTGGAACCTCTTCTAAACTCTAGAACCTCACTAAACGTTGGAACCTCCTTCTAACCCTTGAACCTCTTTTAAACCTTGGAACCTCTTTCTAAACCTTGGAACCTCCTTCTAAACCCTGAACTTCCCTCTAACCCTTAAACTCCTCCTAAACCCATCAACCCCCAATCAAGGCAAAAGCCTTCATTACCTCAACCATGATGATGAACGTTCCTTTTGCACATGCATGCACTATGTTTGCTTATACTACACTTAAGCCTATACCTCTCACCGGAATACAACTCGAGGTCCTAAGCTACACATATACTACAAATGACAACCCCGATATATCTATAGGTGAGAAAAGGCCTCAGAACCCTGCATATTGAGAATACCATGCTCTTCCTGTGGAAGCTGTGGGAAAGAGCCAACAAAGACCTAATCAGACTCCAACTGTGGGAGGGAGACATAAAGTGGAAGGGAGAAAGCTTTTTGGTTTATAGTAGTGAGTTCAATTGGGTGGGGGAGTTCTTCTTTTTTCCTATCCCTACTCCTTCTGGGGATATAGATGATCTTTTTAATGTTTTGAATGTTAGATGGGACCTTCATGACACTAAACTCAAATGGAAGGCTAGATTCACTAGCATTTGGGTGAACAGTGTCCCTGACAATATGTCTGCTCTAATATGGTTAGGTCTTATATCATTCCATGATCTCTTATCTTGATTCATTCATGGCCTCTTTGTTTAAAACATAGAATCCTTATACATGCATATGAATTGACCCCAAAGATGTATAAACTCAGCCATCTCAAGCATTTTGTAAAACAATTCTCCTATCAATCCAAATCAACCTGAAAATCCTTATTTTTAGTCTTATTGTTTACACACCTCCCATAGCCCAAATAAATCAACATCCTAGTGGAAGCAACTTGCAAGTACTACATAGGGGACTTAAATCTATACCACTCTCACCCCAAGACTCCTTCTTGGCTATGAGCAATAGATGCCAGAAGATGGCACCCCCAACCCTTGGTTCACTCAGCCCAAATATGTCAAAAACAGCCTGTAGGTTAGTTTTCAAGTTGGTTGTTCACCCTCTTGCTCACCTCCAAATACCTCCTAGACACATATGTTACATTCCTTCATCTCCTCTACAATTATAGAGCTTCAAACTCTAGAATAGGTGATAGATGAGAAAACAATAGCCACTCCACATAAGCTGCAGACAAGGATTTTTTTTTGGGAGCAAAGAAAACGTGTTACTTTATATTATCATCAAGACTTGTCATAACTTTTTACATATACCACCTTATACAAAAAAGGTGTATATTCTTGGAAAAACCTTGAGTTGTAGATAACCGTGAGTAGCAAGATCAACCACAAAGGGGATACACAGGAAGAAACTAGAAGTGCTAAAAACCTTCGAGTGAACCTATAACCAATAGTCAAACTTAGATATCTTTATAATCACCATCAAAAGTTCCATTAAAAAAAAGAGTCACCATAAGTTGTAACCTCAGGAGTAGCAGGGTCTTCATCCTCATAAGTGGGACTGGAGTGCATGTTTTCTTCTTTGGGGAGGATCCCAGAAGCATCCAAGTTGGTATCAGCAATACAAAGTGAGATTCCTCTTTAGGAACTCTATTATGTCTGGCATTGGGGCAGTTGAGCATGTGGGCATCCAAGTCATTATTGATCTATATAAAGTCCTCTTTGTACTTGACGATCGGCTGTTCAATTCTCATTTTTTATTGTTCCAACAAGAAAGAAAGAAAATGTCAGCAAAAAAGTCAGTTGATTAAATTGAAAGCTATTCCTGGACACCCAAATGTACTAAAGGGAATGGGCTCTTATTAGTGACCAATTTTCTTGCTTTGTTTTTGCAGCATATCCCAAGAGGATTTTTTCGTTGACTGGTTCACGTGTTTCTATCTATATGCTTTTGTAGACTCTTTTAGCTTGAGGACAAGCAACAAAAAGATGGAACATGTCCTCATTGAAGCCAGGGCATCTCAAGCATTCCCCATTACCAAACATCTTTGTGTAGAATTTTTAATAGCTTATGTGATGGTTGAGGTGGTATAGTTCTACATATTTTTACAATGGCTAAACTAGACATCTTTGAAGTTGATTTATATGCATATATCTATGTGGGATTTATGTGCTAACAGAAGAGGCCATGGGCTGAATCAATGTGATAACTCATGGGATGATATGAGAGTTTGGCATCTTTTTGTACATAAATGGCAATTATGGTTTGCATACTTTTGCAAATAAAAGATGGCTGATTTGGCATATTGTAACACATTAAAGGTGGCTGGTTTGGCATAATTATGCACATAGAAGGTAGCTGAATTGGATGAAGAGGATGGGGAAAGAGGTGAGCTAAATATGAAGGAAAAGGAGGAATGAAGAGAAGATGTTGAATAGAGGGGATGGAGGGGATGGATAGAACGGGTTGAATAAAGGGGATGGAGAGGATGGGATGGGGTTAAGATGGGAGGATGCAAAGAGAATGATAAGGAAAGGGGATAAGGGTTGGAACTTGATGAATACAAGGGATGGAAACCATATTGGATAAGGGTTGGAAATGGATAGATAAAGGGGATGGAAAGCATATCGGATGGGAAAGAGGATGGCTTGGGAAAAGTGGTTGATTTTTTTTAGTATTTCTTAAAGTATCATTAAATTATTTGTTTCTTTAAGTTTTGTTCTCAGGATTTTTTGTCCTATTGAGTCTATTGGGTTTGTAGCAGGTCTAATACAATTTCTTGAAGCCTGTAGGAGTTTCTCAAGAGTTGGAGTCTAAGGGAAGAGGCTGCAGCTAGGGCAAAGGAGGGGATTGTCATAAGTTGCAGCTGGACTAAATCCTTGTCAGAGGCTTATTAAGTCTTGCTATTGTTTTCTCCTCTGGCATCTATTTTGACATTTAAGGTATAATCTTGTAGAGGGTATCAAGGACTAATATATATTGTGTTCGGGAGTCATTTGGAGTAGAGGAAGAGGGTGAATAGCTAGCTTGAATAGCTAGCTTGAAACAAGGTTCAGAGCCATCTTTTGGCATCTATTCCTCATAGTTGAAAAGGTGTCTTGGGGTAATGGTGGTATAAATTTGAATCCCCTATAGAGTACTTGATTTTATTAGGATTGTTGTGGTATTTGGACTTTGGGAGGTGTGAACATACCACTATAGAGAGGGGTCAAGTTAAGTTTTTACATGCATGTAGCCTACAGGTATATTTAACAAGGGTGTAGATAGTTGTACTGGAGGTATAGGGAGGTGAACTTGGGTTTATAGCACTTTTAATAAAAGTTCTTGAAGCCCATAGGAGTCTCTTGGGATTTGGAATCTAGGGGAAGAGTCTTCAAAGAAGGTGATTTTCATAGCTTGGGTTTGGTTAAAGTCCTTGTCAAAGGCTTATGTGGACTAGCTATTATTTGCTCATCTATCACATACTTTAGGGGTTGAAGGTCTACACTTGTAGAGGAGATCTAGGAATGTAACATATGTGTTTGGGAATTTTTTGTACTTGAGAAAGAAGGTGAACAACCAACTTGAAAACTGGCCTACAGGCTGTTTTTTATAGGTTTGGATTGAGTGTACCACGGGTCGGGTTGGCGTTTATTGCTCACAACCAAAAAGTAGTCTTGGGGTGAGAGTGGTATAGATTTTAAGCCCCTACTAAGTATTTTCAAGTTGCTTCCACCAAGATGTTAAGGTATTTGGACTTTGGGAGGTGTGTCAACAACATGGCTAAAAATAGGGATTTTCAAGATGATTTTGACTATTTGGAGAATTGATTCACAAGATGCCTAAGATGGTTGAGTTTACACACATTTGGGGTCAATTCATATGCATGGATATGGAGTTTATGTTCTAATTGAAGAGGTCATATGACCAAATCAAGATGAGAGCTCATGGAATGATATAAGTAGTCATGGTTATTTTAGTAGCTTAGGTGGTGATTAACTTGGCATAGTTCTACATTATTTCAAGATGGCTGAGTTAGACATCTTTGGGGTAGATGTATATGTATATGTTTATGGGATTTATGTAATGATGGAAGAGGCCATATGCTGAATCAACATGAGAACTCAAGGGATGATATGAGAGTTGGCTTATTTTTGCATGTAAACGGTGATTGACTTTACATAGATAGTTGAATTGGCATATTTTTCCACATAAAATATGGTTGAGATTTTATTCTTATAATGAAATCTATATCTCATAAATATTTTAAACTTACAAATTTCTTGACTTCAAAAGTCTCCTTCATATCAAGAGGTGTTTTTAGAATCTCATACATCAAAAGAATATGGGATGAAAGAAGGAGAAATACTATTCGACTATGCATAGTCCAAAGGTACCAAAGTCTTGATTCATTAGAGGTTCTCTTTTTTTTATGAATAGAAATAATAAATACATGAACCAAAGTCTTGATTCATTAGAGGTTCTCCTTGTTTTATGAATAGAAATAATAAATACATGAACGATAAATTTTTTTTGAAAAGAAATAATTAATATATGAAACATAATATTAATTTGATGCATTTTTTGCTTTTGGTTGTATCAGATCCTACTAATCCAAGTAAGTAAAATTTATTAAGTTTTCTTAACTAGGATGGCAATAATAATAACATTTTAAAATTTTTATATAAAGATATTTTTAAAAATAATCTACTAATGATATCTTGAACGTATCTTTGTAGGTTGATGCTTTCAAAGGAGGTAGTGAGTAAAGATATTACATAAGGACTCAAATGACATATTTGGATTAGGAAATAACTAGTTTGGATCCTTCATTTAGAGTTTATACTATACCAATAGGAGTTGGTTATGTAGTAGTTTGAGTTGATGACGCAATCATTAAGGGTGCTTGTATACTTGAAGAAAATGATGAGATTCAGACATTGGGTCAAGCTGTAGGCTTGAATGTTGCTTGGAAAATCTTTACATAACATCTACATGATTTTATATTTTATTTTGATATCTACAAATTATATTATTTTTTTCTCAATCAACTAATGATTAATATTTGTTATCAAGTAAAATGCTCTTGTTTTATAAGATACAAGTCATTCTTTAAACTTTTAGATGACTTCTTCATACTGTGTAATATGAGTATGATATGCTTAAGACTTTTGATTATTATTTCACATTTAGACAATAAAATTCATTGATGGATACCAGTTATTCAATGTAACATTTTAGTCATTTACAATTCCAATTTAATGTTACTTTTTCTTATTTTTAAAAGCTAGTTAGAGTGAACTTTAATGTCACTTTTTAGTCATTAATTAGAATCTTATAAATGAAAAAATTAATTTCACTTTTTGGCATTTACAACATACGAAATAGTATATGCATATCAAAATTTTGCAATTAAAAGCTCTTAATTAATGAAACTTTTATGTTGTTTATGACATAAGAAATGGCAATTGTGTTTCCATTTCTTTGCTGTTTGTAATGTAATAAATGGCAACTCTTATGCATATATTTATCATTTCTTTCACATTTGATGTCACGTGTAGTGCCATTTCATACATTAAAAATGGCAAAAATGTAGGGCACTTTTGGTTGCTATTTTTTATGTAAAAATGGCACGTTAGTTGCAGCCAAAAATATATGGCAGTTTTGGTTGCCATTTCAGACGTAAAAATGGCAAAAAAATATGGCACTTTTGGTTGCTGTTTTTGACGAATGGCACGTGGAAATGGCCGCAAGAAAGTATCATTTAATAATGTAGAAATGGAACTTTTAGGCTACCATTTCTACCTAGTTTTGTGGTATAAATTTTGAGCTACAGGATTCGGATGAAATGCAGTCATATTTGATAGAACAAGAATAGCCATGGCTCTTTGTTTGGCTTTAGTGCTAGGATTGCTAGGCATATGCAGCCCAATTCAAGCATGACTTGTTCCATGATGAGGAGTACATTCAGATTTTAAAAACCATTTGTAAGGAAAAGGAAAGGGCTAACAAAATGGTTAAAATGAAAAACCCTTGGGGTTAACTTCTCCCTATTATTCAATTCTCTTCTCCTGTATACCATTCTCGATTATCTTTTAAACAAAAAACATTTGGGCCGATTTCGAAATTGTTGGTTCATCAAATGATGTACATGAGTGAGATCTACTTTATGTCCAATCTATGTAAACAATGTGCTAACTATGTTAAATGTTTTGATAGATTGCATTGAATACACAACAGTTTAATATTTGTAAGGAACTATCGCACACAAGTAACTTACATATGAGGTTCCATCACTTACAATACAATATACTTGAGTTTATTTTCTATTATAATGTGGTGGATACAAGTTTTTGGGAGGTCTAAATTATGTAGGTCTAAAGATGTCAATAAACCTTAAATTCAACCCTACAATTCCTGAAATAACATTTTAGCTATGGACTCCATGAGTTAATTAATGAAAGAGAAGGCCCTTCCCAAAAAATTGCTCCATTTTAATGTCTTCTAGATTTTAAGAAATGAGGTTAGCAGGGCATGCTTTCAAGTTTATCAACAACTGATGTTTTGAGTAGTGCACTCTATTCAATAGATAGTATTGTGGCAGTTGCTTGCAAACATCTTTCTTTGGTCTGCATGATCTTTTTTGTATCAGATGTTGTATCATGGGGAATATGTTGTTGGGGATTCATCTTATTTTCTATTTTTCAATGCAATGGAATCTAAGAGATGCTAAAGGACTTTGACTATGTAGCTACTTGCTATATGAAATCCGATTTCTCAACTATTTGTTGCTAGATGTGAGATTAATTATATTTCCCTTGCTTAAGTGTCACATTTCTTGTTGAGTACTACTTACTATTTTAAATTCTAGTCCTTAATGTTTTAGAAAATATAATTGTAATTGTTTTTTCTTAGCAAAGGAATATGGGCCTTTAGTTCCACTTGAATATCAAACTAAAAAACAACCATTCAATCATAGAAATCAAGACTTGCTGGAAAGTGATGCATAGTCATTTCAAATCTAGCTATATATAATCATTATCCCTTATGTAGAGATAACGCAAATAGAACCTCTCATAGCTCATCACCAAAACAAAAAACAATCCTTACTATTTAAAAAACTTGTCCTTACTATTTACATGGTGTACAAGGAGTTAATTGTTACATGTCAACATCAAAGGATATATTTGCCCTTATAGGTTCTCTTGAGTGACAGAAAAAAAAAATCTTCATTTTTATATACTCTCCATGGACTGTTGGCTTGGTCATGAGGAGTTTAAAGGAATAGTGATTTGTTTGTTTGTAGAATTATCCCTTGATATAATAACACCCCTTCGCAATGACCTTTCCCCAATCATCACCATAGTCCTCATTAGATTGCTCTTTTTTTACAATGCATTCAAGCAAGTAAAAATATATACCCTTGACATTGTTGGTCTCAGTCTTGACTACAAAAGTGTCATCAACAAACAAAGCATTTCTTAACAACTAAAAAGGAAAAGGATTAGCCCTCCCTTCAAAATGTGACTTGTATAAAAGGCCAAAGTGTTGACCTTGGTCTTCATTGTTGTTTATGTTGAGATATCAAGCTCCACTCGTGATATGCTAGGGTGACCGTTGTGCATTTATGTCACCGACTTGTTAGTTACAGATGCGGTTGGTACACCGCCCATGAATAATAGCTAGATGACAGCTGTCTTTATGTACTCTAGTTAGTGGCTCAATTAGTATGTCACCTAGGTTAGCTGAGTTTGGTTTGAGACCCACATATAGGGTTCATCTATTCCTTTTGTACTAGAGAGAGAGTTTTTGGCTTTCACAACTAAGAAGAGAAAAACTATTTTCAGCCTCCACCTTTGTGCGTATTCCCCCATTGTGTATGTGAGAAAGCTATAAGTGAGACTCCTTACATCTCTCGCACTCTCTTCACATGGTATCAGAGCTCGGTTCATGGTAAGGAGCTCAAGGAAGCAAACCAAGTTCGCAGTGTTTTGGTAAGAGGATCAGTTTTGCTTTCCTTTCTCGAGTTTGGGAGCAAATCTTTGCTGGTAGCATAGCCAAAAAGTGCAAGAGTGCACTGTCTCAGATTGAGACGCCCTCGCGGTGTAGCGAGAGGATAGTATATGCTACGGGTGGGGGCAAAGCCCTTGGTGACTTTATTTTTCTGATTTGAGGTCATTTTGGGGCCCGTTTTGGTGGCAGAAATTTTTTCACAGGCACTCAAAAAAGTGGCTTGTTTTGGCTGTGTGACCATTGTTCTGCAGATCGATGAAAAGTTGCCGTAGAAATTGCATCGTATGCCTATGCACAGAGATATTGGGAGTGACAGTATCATTCTTATTGCCTGTTGATGCAAAATCATCACTAGGAAGTGACTGTGTGGTCAAATACCACTTTCGTTAGTTTTGCAGATTTGCCTTGTGAGGCAGAAGTTGTGTTTTTTTACAGTGAAAGAATATTTTGCAGTGTTCTGTAATGGCGTCTAAGACTCTTTCACAAATTTTCACTGAAAATCTTGACAAGAACAACTTCCAAGCATGGAAGTTTAGAATGATGAATTTCCTTATGGGAAAAGGCTATTGGGAGTTCATTACAGGAAATGAAGAAGAACCAATTCTTCCTAATGTTCCCAATCAAAGGCATTTAAAGGCTAGCATGAGAGAGCCATAAAAGTTATGTACTAGCTGTCTGTCAATATTTTAGATTCTATGATTATGCATATTCATGATGCAAGCACGCCAAAGGAGGCGTGGGATACTTTGGCAAAAATGTATAGCACAAATACACAAGCCAAGAAAATGCAGCTCAAGCAGGAGTTGCACAATGTGCAGAGAGAAAATATAAGCATCAATGACTACCACATGAAGGTGAAGAAGATTGCAGATGCACTTGATTCCATTGGGTCACCAGTTGAAGACAATGATTTAGTTTCCATGACCTTGAATGGTCTAGGAAAGGATTATGCACAGTTCCGGACATCCATTGCCATCTGTGAAAAATTTCCTGATTTTGAGGAGTTGATTGCTCTTCTAATTTCTGAAGAGCAGAGAAATGGTGGTGCATCTTCTTCAAGAGGAACTTCAAAAGAAACTACCTTCTACTCAAATGCTAGAAGAGGTAGAGGCAGAGGTAGAGCAAGCCGATTTGGAGGCTGTGGTAGAAATCAGAATATGCAGGAAATTCAAGAAAACCAGTCCTATGGAGGAGGACATGGTAACCTTAGAGGCAAGGGGAGCCAAAGAGGTCGTGGTGGATGGCAGAGAAGCCAAAATGCAAACAGCAATGTTGAATGCTACTATTGTGGTAAAATGGGTCATATGGCTAAAGACTGCTACAAAAAGCAGAATGACATTATGAATGGAAAATTGCAGCAAGGCAATCATGCATTCTTTAGTAGACAAGGTGATGACAGAAATGAGCATTTGTTTATGGTGTAGCACATGACCAATTCTATGACAAGTGCAAAAGAAAGCAACGATGTGTGGTATGTTGACTCAAGTGCATCAAACCACATGACAGGTCATGCATAATGGATGCAGGATGCAAGGAAAATGGAAAAACCAGGATTTATGGAGACTGGTGATGATACTGCACATCCTATTGTGCAGATTGGTAAAATTCCTTTGTCTATTTAGGATGGGAAAAAGAAATGCCTGTCTGATGTATTTCATGTTCCGAACATCACCAAGAACCTGGTTTCTGTTGGTCAAATGGTTGAGCAGGGCTTGCAGGTCAGATTTAATCCTCATGGATGCTTTGTTGAGGATATGAAAAATAAAGGTCGCTTGATAGCAAAAGGGAAGAAGAAGGGCAGGATGTTTACGTTGGATGCGGACATGCCTGAATTGAGTGCAACAATGTTTGCACATGGGACCGGTGTAGTTGTAGATATTGATATCTGGCATAAATGCATTGGTCATGTTAATGTACAGTGACTTAAATTAATGCAGGCCCAAAATATTGCTGCAAGATTGCCCAAGTTCAAGGTTGCAGAAATGCATGAGGTATGTGAAGCCTATCAATTTGGAAAACAGGCAAGGAAACCATTCCCTAGACATGTTCAAGAGAGTAAGAGGTCATTGGAATTAATCCACTCTGATGTGTGGACTACTAAAGCTGCATCTATTGGAAACTGTCATTATTTTGTCACTTTTGTTGATGACTATAGCAGAAAACTTTGGGTGTATTTTATGAAAAAAAGTGCTGGGGCATTTCAAAGCTTTTAAAGCTATGGTTGAAAAAGAAACAGGCTTGTAAATAAAATGCCTAAGGTCAGATGGAGGGGAAGAGTACCTCTCAAATGAGTTTGCAAGGTCCTGCAAGAGCATGGTATAAAGCAGCGCCCGACCCACACAATGTGTGGTTATAATAATGATACATTCTATATTATCATATAAATATTTTCAATTGCTCATCCATTCAAAATTGCTTGTTTTCAATCTGAATTCTTACAACATTCCTCTCTTTTGATGCATGCTATCAATGCAAGGGAGCAAGGAAACTCAAGTTGGATGTAAGATCGAAGGATATCGACACCTTTATTCATATGGTTGTAGCCCATGTGACAATACTGTATAAACTGCAAGGAATATCAGTTATTGTATAGCCTTATTCATGTATTTGTTGAACTTTAGCTTCCAAAATATGGACATCACAAAATCAAATATATAATAATCACCCCTGACATTCTACAGGAAGGATCGGGTCCTAATGGACCCTGTGTCATGTCTCATGACCACCATTTAAGGGTCAACATTTGCTTGGTTGTAGCCAATCACAGAACTATTTTCGGGGCCATTTTGCGGACACGACAAGATACACTCTTGGGTCAAACTTTAAACTTCGTGCAGACCCACGCTCTTGCTGAATTGGCTTTCAGATTTCCATGGTAGATTTCTCACATTATGTGAGAAAAACAGAGAAAGGTATTATGCTACTCGTCATTTATGTTGATGATTTGATCATCACAGGTGATAGTGATGAAGATATTCTTCATGTGAAAATGCTATCGAAGCAGAAGTTTGAGATGAAGGATTTGGGAGAGCTGCGTTTCTTCTTGGGCATTGAGGTGATTAGATCCACAAGTGGGATATGGCTCTTGCAAAGGTAGCATGGATCGGACATGCTGTCCAAATATGGGATGATAGGCTGTAAGCCTATTTTAGTTCTGTTGGAGCAGAATGTGAAGCTAAGTGTAGATGCAGGTGAGCTTCTGGAAGATCCTACTATGTACAGACGCATAGTAGGAAGTTTGATTTATATGACTATTACCAGGCCAGATTTGAGGTATGCTGTTGGGTTGGTAAGTCAATTTATGCAAGCTCCAAGGAAACCGCATTTGGATGCGGCTAGACACATACTGAGGTATGTGAAGTCCACATTGCAGTATGGACTATTTTATGAGTCTGGGGTTCAAATACAGTTGCATGGATACACTGATGTTGATTGGGCTAGTAGTATTTCTAATAGACGATCTACCAGTGGATATGTGTTTTCTTTGGGGAGTGCTGCAGTCACTTGGAGCAGCAAGAAACAGCCTACAGTTGCCCTGTCGAGCACAGAGGCTGAATACAGGGGTGCAGCAATGGCTGCATGTGAGGTAGCTTGGTTGCATAAGCTGCTTTATGATATGCATCAGTCTATAGATGGGCCATTTGTCATTTATTGTGACAACATAGCAGTAAACACTTGGCAAATAACCCAGTCTATTAGGCTAGAACAAATCACATTGAGGTGCATTACCACTATGTGCGGGAGAAAGTTCTAGTAGGTTTTATTAATCTAGTTTATGTTAGCACAAAGGATCAAGTAGCTGACATATTCATGAAGGCATTGGGCACAGAGAAGCTGTGCAAGTTCAGAGACCTACTTGGTGTGCAGGAATTGGGATTGAGCTCGAGGGGGAGTGTTGAGATATCGAGCTCCACTTGTGATATGCCAGGGTGACCGTTGTGCATTTATGTCACCGACTTGTTAGCTGCAGATGCGGTTGGTACACCACCCATGAATAATAGCTGGATGACAGCTATCTTTATGTACTCTAATTAGTGGCTCAGTTAGTATGCCACCTAGGTTAGCTGAGTTTGGTTTGAGACCCACATATAGGGTTCATCTATTCCTTTTGTACTAGAGAGAGAGTTTTTGGCTTTCACAACTAAGAAGAGGAAAACTGTTTTCAGCCTCCACCTTTGTGTGTATTCCCCCGTTGTGTATGTGAGAAAGTTGCAAGTGAGACTCCTTACCTCTCCCCCACTCTCTTCATAGTTTGCACAAGTTTGAATACAAGCTCCCTCTTCTCTTCCAAGATAGTGTTTTGGGTGTTCTTTTTTTTCCATTATAGTGCCCTTGTGTTTGCCACTCCATCCCCCTTCACTCTCCTCTTCCCTTCCCCTTCTCCCTCCCTTCTCCCCTCTCTTCTTCCCTCTTTCTCACGTGGAAACACATTGCAACAATCCAAAGACTGCTTGAGTGACACTTGCGGATGACTCATGCCTTGCATTGCTCTCACAATGAGTAGCTTGGAGTGGAGGCTCCATTGGCATCTCTTCAACATCCCCACGACACGTGAGGCACAATGGAGATCCACACGTTTTTGGCACCATTGCCAAGGAGAAAAGGTATGCTTTTGCATTTGCACTTGTATGCCCTTTGATATCTACATATCGCATAAGTCTTCAAGCCTAACTTGGAGCTTGTTAATGGAGTTGTAGGAGAAAAGAGAGGGAGGACGAAAAGGTAGGAAAACTATTTTTTCTTGTTGGAAAGTCATTTGGGAGCATTTGAAGCTTGTTTTTTATGCTTTTAAGTGTTTTAAGTTGATAGGAATGTAGTATGTGTGATTTCTAAGGAGTGTGTGAGGTCCAAACCCATCAAAAAACAACCAAAATGTTGATTCTTGCCAAATCTTGAAGTTGTTTTGTGTTCTAGAACTCACATCTCATGAAATTTTACACTTTTGCTTGCAAAAAGTGTTTTTTCTTCAAGTTTTTTTCATTGTATAGGTGAACTAGGAGTGTAGCACCCCCCTAGCATAACAAATCTAGGACAGAAACTCAAAACTTGCAAAAAATCCACAAAAGTCAGTCGGTGACACTGTGTTTTCCTATCCCACCGAGTTGGCACCATAGAGCTATCCCGTCGACCAAATATCCCGCCGGCCAGTGCATTAGCCATATCCCATTGGTCAAACCCCGTTGACCTAGTGCCATAGAGCTACCCCACCTACCGAACTTCTGACCATGGCCAAGCCTACCACCTCAATTCAATGCATGTCAGAGTTGCTATCCTCTTGACCTGACAACTGTTGACCTGGGCCTATAGAGCTATCCCACCGACCGTTGCTATTCTACTACTTCGTCGCCAGCACGGTCAACCCACGCCCACGCCCGTGGTCATATTCATATCCCTTCGATCATTGCATTATGCTGATCATGTCGCCCATCACTATTTTCATTCTACCGATCATCGCTATTTTTATCACTACTCGTCACTATTTTTATCTCGCCACCCATCGTTATATGCTTACTCTGTTGATCATCGCTTCACTCCTATCGCACCGTCCATGTTGCGATTGTCGATCCCCACACCCGTCGCAATAACTATACCACTGCCTGGTGCTCCATCCATATCCCATCAACTTGTGATCTTGTTGCACACCTGGCAAGATCTATCCCGCCGATCATCACTTTATGTCAATGTCGCTACCCATTGTCATTCGTACTCTGACGCCCTATCACGATATGCTTATTCCGTCGCCTGTCGCTATACCTATATCCCACTGCCTGGTGCGATAACCTATCCCTCCAACCATCGCTATAGAGCTATCTTGCTAATTGTCGTGATACCTCTGGGGTAGCCAAAGAATCAAAAATTTTTCGAGAACCTCAGATCAGCCTGAGGGTGCTCAGCTAGAGGCCTCCCACATGCACTTGAGGTCCGAAAGAATTTTGCCAAAGGATCCCGTGTCGGAAGAGAGTGCTTCGAGCTATGCTCAACCCACCCTCTGTCCTAATTGGGAATCCAAAAGCTCGATCCCTAGCCTCCACTTGTTAGTAGGTCCCCTACTAGAAACTCTATCTAGCTCCGACAAAACAGAGAGTCTCGGCAAAGTGAGGCAATACCCCTCAAGTCCAAGGGCATTTGAAGCTCCATTTGCAAGTGTAGCCTCTCCCAACTTGCCTGCACCTTCGGTTGCATCTAGGCTTAGAGGTACGTTCTCCAACATGTTCGGCCACTTAGGCCGAATAGAGTTGGCAAACATGGAGAACCCCTTCTCTGGCATGTCTACAAGGAGGGAAGGTTAGCAACATCCTACTCCCAAACTGTTAATAGACTAGGATGGAAACCACCTTTGCCAATCCAAGACCCTCCACATATGCCAGACCTTCCCCATGGGAAAACATGGATGATGAAGATCCATGGATGAGGGAATTTCAAAGGCAAGACCCTAGCCAAGGGGATACTGGGAACTTTTAAGGTGGAGTGCCTTATGAGCCTCCAACAGTCCAGGTGTCGCCAACCTTTGCCAACTATGGGGCACCATAGTTTCCACCCTACTGCCCATTGCATGGAACTAACATTCCCATGCCCAAGGACCCACCCCCTCCTGGAGTACGTCCCTTCACATCCATACTGGTTGCACTCATGAATGCAGGTGTTGGCACATCCATTCTAATGCCGGCACTAGCAACTATGTGGATACCACCACATGGGCTAGGCTTAAGGCCAATCCTACGCCCGGTTAGGTCCACAATAAGACCACCTTCGCTAGCCACTCAAATAGTGTTAATTTATGAGGCGATGCATATCTTGGTGAACGCCCTAGGAATGGGGGCCACACCACCTCCACCCGCCCCAGTTTTTGCCACAAAATCCCTCGAGGAGTCGACCCATAGCCATCTCCAAGCTAATGACCAAGTTCCTTGTGGGAGACCCAGTCTCCCATGTGGAGCGGTTTGAATAGATTTTGAAGCTTTTGCTACTCTCGAAGACCTAGAGATGGCCAATGCCTTTGGTCTTAGCCTGGATGGCAAAGTAGGCCAATGGTATAGGGCTCACACCCCATAAGAGAAGATCAACAGGGAGATATTGAAAAAGGCCTTTATTATGGGGTTTGGCCCCAGTGGCCATAAATGGAGCCCGATCAACCAATTGTAAGGGATTACATTGCCAGGATCAAGCACCTCAATGCCCATTGTGAACCGTACGAGCGGATGAGCGATGAACAATTGTTGCCCGGCTTCCTTATTGGATTAGTAGACCCAAAGCTGCATGACCACCTCATGGTGATGAATCCTACCTCCTTCGATTTATGCAACAAGGTAGCCATCCGCATATGTGACAACATGATGGACAAGGTGAATTCAGATAAAGCCCTGGACCCCCTCAAAAATAGCTCCATCGGTTAGGTCTTTGAGTGTAGAAATGATCAAGAAGAAGACTAACGAGCCCAAGGGCTTGGATATGAGTGAGCTAGCCTCCAATCTGTTAGATTAGCTAGGCCGATAGTGGAGGACACGAACCTCCAAGGAGGCGCTGAGCAACCCCGACTTGTTTCTACAGAGAGACAATGTCTAGTGTGGGGTATGCGATGGTAACCACCCCTCCGATGAGTGCCCATCCCTAAGGGCAAGGCCAGCACCGTGCACACTGCCATAGGTGGGGAAACCATGATACCTCCCAATGTCAATTTTTGAGGGCCCTCCCACAATTCATGTATCAAATGAGACACCCCCACTAGCCCTAATGGCCCTACCTAACCCCCTGATCACTCAAGGTGGTTCTATGGCTAGTTCTAGCTAGTACAGAACTGGGCCAGCTTCGTTACCACAACCCATATTGGGTTCGCAGCCCCCACTACCTCGTATAACCCTAGTCAATCAAGTGTTGGTAGAAGAAGTGCCCAACGATTGGGAGGAGATGGATCCTGATCACGTACCTCACGACTACTACCCCTACGAGGAGGGAAGTGGCACCCTGATCCACTATCTCTCACTATAGGATCAACAAGTCGTTGTATTCCAGACCGTCCCTATGAACATAAGGGCGAGAGACCTAAACTCAATTGCTCAAAGACACCAGCTCCAATGTTACTCCTGCCAGGGTCCCCATAGAGCAAGCAAATGACCCTACCAAGGTACTTCAAACCCTCATGTGTCTTGTTTCAAATGCCAAGGCCCACACTTCTTGAAGGACTGTCCATACAAGGGACAATCTAATGATGGGGGAGTTGTCAAAGTATAGGTCATTGGTTCATCTCATCATCCATGAACATATGGTGGGACACATGTTTATACGTTATATACATGGGTAGATGGATAGAAGTCTAAAGAAATCTAGAAGGTATCCTAAGTCATGGCTATGAGTAGTCTTTATGGACTTAGGTTAACCCACATTATGGTTCAGTACATATTGTGTCACATTCATCTTTTTGGTAGAAGAGAGAAGAGCATACATTATGTATATCCAACAAGCTAGTGTCTTCTCTCCTCCTCATCATTGTGTGGGTGAGCATGTGCGTTGTGTGTTCACTTTAGTAGTAGTTATTTGACATACATGTAGCACTTTTTCTCATTGGAAAATAAGGGGATGGCCATTGGTTGCATGTACAAATGTTTGGAGGTGCAGATCACGCCTCAAAAAAAGACCAAGTACAAAATTGGGCCGACTACAAGGGGGGACACCCATGGCCTACGCTGTTAGAGCAAGGAGACACAACTATTTAGACAAAGAAGCCAATGTTGTGAGGAGACAGTGACTAGTCACTAGGGATTTCTCCCCTAACATCATACCGAGATCCTTGATATTCACCTTGACCATAGCTATTATGGACGATTCCCTATGGCCGAGCACAATTTGGACCTTGAAGGCTAAGCGGTTTTTCATATCCTAGATGGAGAGGCACACAGCCACATGAACATATTGCTAGGAAGCCAAGAGGGTGGAGGGGAGTCTAAAGGGTTCCCCAAGGAGCACCATCCTCCATCTTCCTTTAAGATAAAATTGAGACATGACCCCTACCTTTCTGACATTTTGTATTAATACATCAAAAGTCAAATATATTTTTTTGTTTGCAAGTAATACCTGAGTCAATAGCTTTGTATTATCTGAATTGTTCTATTTACAATGTCCTTGCATTGAATTTTGTTTTCGATCCTTTGAAGTATCTGCAAAAATAAATTTTTAGCAATATGTAAATGTATTATGCAAATGTAAAGAGAACCAAATTAGGAGAAACACAGGGTGGTCAAATTAGGAGAAAGACAAGGTGGAAACCAACTTACTTTACTATTGTTCAAAATGAATGAAAATTCTTTCTGGATATTGTTCTTAGTCTCCATAATAATGTCATTGCATAACTGATAGAGAGTGCAGCATTGTCCCAATGAGATGGATGTTAGAAGGACGTCATTCTCACCCTAAAGTGCCCTCGAGACCAGAGGTAAACAATCTTGTGCACGCTTAAGGCCTAGCACCCTCATCCTCCTATAAGGAGACCTATCCTAACCCGGTCCTAGAAAAGCAATACATAAAAGATGCCTAGAACTTGGTACAGGATTGCCAAGAGAAGTTCGAGCATCAACTAAAGGCTAGTAAAGGGTCAGATACCATTCATCTAGCCCCCACCTAATGGGCACCGAGGGGCAAAATCATTGACAGTGCCAGAGAGGGTGGAGGAAGAGGAACACCTCAACTTCGAGCAGTCAGAAGCTCCGGATCTCATGCAAAGATGTTCCAAGAAGACCCAGTGTTACAGAACCTCTAGGAGGAAGGAAACTTGTAAGGCTTCGAGGACATGTTGTCCATGGAAGAAGAAGCTTCATAAGAGCTCTGCGACAATGCCGGGTTGGTTGCCCTCCTATCAACAGAGGTGAAAATGCCGATCGCTTCCTTGCTAGGAGGAAATCCCATCCTATGGTGTGATCTATCCAATTTTTGATGAATAGACCGCTCTTACCCCTAGCTCTTACCAGCCCTAATCCCAACCAATCGTCGCTGGAAAAGGGGCATAATCTACCTAAGGTTCCCATCAACAAGCTAGGCTAGTACTTTGAGGGTGATGAAACAAACACCGCTAAACCCATAGTCTATCAAAACCAGAAGGTTGAAGCCATCCTAGATGGGGGAGCGGGAGTGAGTGTCTGCACCAAGGAATGCTGGGTGAAATGGGGAAAACCTGAACTCGAGCAGACCCATCTAGTAGTAGTAAAGTTAGCCGATGGGGGAACTGCCGAACCCTTAGGAGTGCTTACTGGCATGAACATTAAGGTATTTGGATTCACGTACCCCGTCAGGTTCATAGTCATGGACTTCACTCGACAGCCAGGATATGAAGCTATCCTAGACAAGCCCTTCTTGTGAATGTCTGAACTTGTGCATGATTGGCGTAATGATAACATCTACTTGTGGCATGAGGAGCAAACCATGAGAGTGGACTTGCACACCTACAAGGCCCACCCATTGTCAAGACACCTCCTTTGCCAGTAGAATCTAACACCACCACCTGAACCACCTCCGTAACACTATTCCAATCGTGTGACAAGGAAAGGATGAGAAGTTAGATGACTTCTAGTATGCACCTCTCCCTGAGCCAGAATTCTCGTAGAACAGGATGCACATCTTGCCAATATAGAGGTCCCAGAAAGAGTAGGGTTTCAGATCACCACTCCAGAGCTTGAGGGTTTGACCTCGGTGGTTCCTGTAAGAATGTTTAACATGCTCAAACCCCAAGAGGTAAGCAAGGGAACCATAAGGGTAAAATCATATCTTCACTGACTATCCTATGTGGGTGCCACGAGCGACTGCTCACCACGAGTTCTCCTCCAACTAGGGAAACAAGGCGAGTAAGATAACCTCCCCCGTTAGCTTTATAAGAGCAATGGAAGAGCCCCCTTCAAGTCCCAAACCCCCTATATCCAAAGCCACAATTAAGGCAAGCAAGGCTAAGGCCAAAAGGACCACTGCTCCAATAGAAATAGAGGAGGAAACTGAAGAGAAAGAGGACCTATCACAGGTATCAGCCCACTACAAGGCCTACATGATTCAGGATTGTAAGAGCTTATACCAACAGGCCAAAAGGTCTCGGGAAGACTGATGTTCTCAAGGGTATGATGGGCCAGCCTTGGTCAAGGAGATAAGCCTTCCCGGAAGGGCAGGACCCCCAACCTGTATTCATCGCCAATGACCTCACCCAATGAGGAGAATGCCTTAATAGCTCTCCTACAAGAGTACAAGGACTGCATGGCTTGGAAGTACACCGACATGAAAGGTGTGCTTGCTGCACTAGTGCAGCACACAATTCCCATGCTAAACAATGCCAAGCCAATATGTCAACGCCCCTACCCTATGAATCCTAAATATGCACTCATAGTGAGGGAAGAAATCTAAAAACTCATAGATGTGGATTCATCTATGAGATTGAGCATACAAACTAGGTATCCCTTGATCGGAATCTCGACCAATCAACCCTTCGAAAAATGGGACATCGATTTCATTGGACCCATAAGCCCAGTAGCTAAGGGGATGGGGGCCAGATACATCATCCTGGCCACCGATTACTTTACCAAGTGGGTAGAAGGATGAGCCACAATGAAGGCCGAGATCCATCGCCAAATTCTTATATGGACAAGTCATTACGCAATTCGGATGTCCATTGGAGTTAGTCAGTGACCGAGGAACTCACTTCCTCAACAAAACGATTGCAATCCTGACGAGTGATTTTATGATCATACATAGGAAGTCAATGCCATACTACCCTAGGGCAAATGGCTTGGCCGAAAGCTCCAACAAAATGTGTTGCAAGATCATCACCTGTACAGTAGAAGCCAGTCATACCGACTAGGAGCATAAGCTCATAGCAGCATTATGGGCCTACAGGACCTCCTACAAAGTGGCCATGCATTGTACCCCCTTCAGCCTAGCCTTCGGGGTGGAGGCAATAATGCCAATGGAGTATGTAGTGGCTAGCCTTCATCTTACCATTAAGAAAATACTCACAAAGAACACACTAGCAGAATGGCTAGTCGACCTCAAAAGGTTAGAAGAGACAAGGTCGCGTGTAGCCTACTCTCTCTGAGTAGAAAAGGCTCAATGGAAAAAGTGGTTCGACCGCAACCTCAAGAACAAGGACCTGGCAGAAGGAGACTTGCCACTCCTATACAGTGTTTGTAATACTAAACACAAACTTAAGTACCAAGGGATGGGTCCCTACCATGTAGTTGAGATCAGTCCCCAAGGGTCATGCCAAATAGCCACCCTTGATGGGACAGAAATGGATGGCTACCTTAATGGGAGCAAATTAAAAAGATACTACAGCCCACTCACTCTCTCCACCCTTCAAGCCGTGCATAAAGAAAAAGGACTCAAGGCCGAGGTGGCCAAGATGAAACACCAGGCCATCGAGGAAGCCTGAATCCACAACACTAAGTCCCGACAGTGTAAGCAAATGACACTGCTTAAGGCAACAGTTGAACAGATGCAACTAACAGATGAGCTAACGGTGGAGCTAGCCAGGTTGCTTGTTCAACTGCAAGTTCTGTGCATGCGCATCAAAGCATTCATGGATCTAGGAGCGAGCCATAACTTCATCTCCTGTGAGGTATGGGAAAAGCTACAGGTACCCCTAACCCTCACCGTTGCTTCAAAACGAGCTATAAACAGCCAACTCCTACAAACTTTGGGTTTTGTGAATTTAAGCAAATTTAAGTCTAATGGTTGTACACCAGGCAGTGGATATACGCTTTTATGTTCTCCCCATAGAAGCAATTGAAGAACATATTATATTGGGAAGAACATGGTGCTACATCGTGAACAAATCGACTGGCACACCTAGACTACTTCACTCACCAGTGGTGGTAGGAGGTAGTTTCATTGTGGGGACCAAGCCCTGCTTCTTCCGTTCCTCCCTCGCTAATTCACGATAACGAAGCTACACAGAATGGTGGACCGGAAGCCCTAGCCACCTCCAACCTCCCACCAAAAGTCCCAGCTCAAAGGGCAAAGAAAGCTAGCCACAGTGGTAAATCGATGCCATTTCCCGTTCCACCGCCACCACCATCCCTAGCTTAGGAAACGCATGAACAAAGTACAAGAGGCTATCCTATGTGCCAATGTCACTTCAATCGGACCCAACTCTTAAAGGAAGTCCAGGCAGCATAGAAGGTCCCGCTCACCTCAGGGACGTCTCTTCCGAAACCATCAGTTACAAGAAGAAGGCCACGCCGCCAGCTCGTGCTACCACCACAACCACCCACATGCCCCTCCAATAGCTTGATCAACACCCACCATGGGGGCGGCCAAGGCAAGAAGCTTATAAGGGAAATTTTTTATAGCATGACTAGCCAACCCACTAAGAAAAAAAGAATTTGGGAGATTCTTGTAAAGGAATTGTTGCTCTCTGAAACTACCATGATTACAATAGTGCTTGGTAGTTCTTTTGCTATGTCCATCTTAATGAAAATATGAGGATTCCCTTTCAGATTTATGAAATTCTCTTTCTCCACATCTACGAAATCTCCAAGGCCACTACACAAGGAAGGTAGTTGATTGCAGAGGGAAAGAGGTAAATTAGGTAATTACGTAGATACGGGTCTTGGTAGACCTGAGAAAATCAAGAGAGAAGTGATGTGACCACATTTTGTGTGTGTGCAGATGACACACACACAAAAAGCACCCTACTCTCTCTCTCTCTCTCTCTCTCTCTCTCTCTCTCTCTCTCTCTCTCTCTCTCTCTCTCTCTCTCTCTCTCTCTCTCTCTCTCTCTCTCTCGGGTCACCGCCCTCAAGAGACACAAATATACACAACAAAATGGATAAATGAATTTGTCATAATGCAAAAATGACAATGTAAATGGTATATACATTTTGAAATAAAGGAAGCTCGATTTGTAAGATCCAAGCTTATATCTCGAGCCATGTGCACATGTGCTGAAGCAACCGGAATATACAAGCTCAACGTATGTTTTAAATCATGCAAGAGAAATGACAATATAAAATCTCTTGGTGAATCTATCATTCCAGATTATGGACTAAAATGACTACAACCAGTAAGATATATTTAGTGATGTGATTCCGTAGTAGGGACAAATCTTCCACAGCGATATGATTCCCAGGTATATGCTTGTGAATGGCAAGGGAAAAGAGGACACTGTCCTCAAGAGTCTAAAGTCTAACCTCAAGAGTGGCATCGCCCAACTGTCTGAGAAGGAGAAGGCTACCATAAGAGCCACTCGAGCTAGAGGGAGTCATCAAGGGAAAGAGAGTAGGATACTTCTCAAGTTAGAGGGAGAAGATTGTAAGCAGGGAGGATGCCTGTGAGGAGAGGATAGCCATCGAGATCAAAAGGAGCATAGTGGGCAAAAAAGCCTCAACTAGGTAAGGGGGAAGAGGAAGTGAAGGCTCAAAAGAGGAGAAAACTTGCAAGGTTCTTGCAACAGAAAGCTTGTTGGGTGAGTATCGCGTACAAAGAGAGAAGTAAGGGTAAGGGTAAGAGTAGTAGTCCATCAATGAACTCATAGTCAAGGGGAAAGGAAGCAGCGAGAATGGAGCATCTGGACGAGATGCTCAAGAGAAGTAGGTATAAATGGAAAGCTCATGAGGACTATAATCATAGTACCTCTAGTCTGTCACATAGTAAAGGTGCCTTTGGCACCATGCTACCAACCTATAATATCCTAAGGGGTACCAGAGGGCCAATTGTATTCACAGGACAATGTATCTATTGCAAATTTTCACATTATGTTCCCCTTCTTGAAGTCAGGAATGTACAAAGGGCAGGACTTCTTACCATCATTAAATGCCTCAAGAACACAAGCTATTACCAATGGTGTGGTCCTATGCACATCGCATATTAGTTCTTAGGGTACTATTTGGAAATTATCTTCCCCAATAGTAGTTCCAATAGGGGTACCGGGGGAGTACATACTAGTGTCTAGACATCCATAATGTCTTTTTGTCTTCATGCTACTATCCCTAGGTACATGCAATCCTCTAAACAGAATCTCCTAGGTGGGTGTATTTCTACATGTTAAAAAATTAAGATTTCCTAAAGACAGCTCTACTAGATTCCTAGATCTAGGAAAGAGGCCTTGTCCTCAAAAAAGGTGCACAAGGATTATAAACATAAAGTTAGAGATGTCCACAAGGACATGGTATTCACCCATAAATCATGAAGTTAGTGCATGTGGTGCTAGACCAAAAGCATGGTAAAATAGTAAAAACTCATAAGAAAAATAAGGTAATGAACACCTACTCCCATAACCGAATGTGTGTGCTAATCGGGTTAGGAATATAAGTGTGTGTGTGTGTGTGTGTGTGTGTGTGTGTGTGTGTGTGCACGTGCGCACGCATGCACGCATGCATGCGCATGCACATGACTTGCCCACACACACAAGGGGGGGAGGGCAGGGCAGATGAGGGACATGAGGGAGAGATTGTGGGTGTGGGTGGGTGGGTGGGTGTGTGTGGGTGTGTGTGCAAATGACACACACACACGCACAAAGCACCCTACTCTCTCTCATTCTCTCTCTCTCTCTCTCTCTCTCTCTCTCTCTCTCTCTCTCTCTCTCTCTCTCTCTCTCTCTAAGGCCACTGCTCTCAAGACACACACAAATATACCCAACAAAATGGACAAATGAAGTTGTCATAATGCAAAAATGACAATGTAAATCATATATATAGTTTGAAATAAAGGAAGCTCAATTTGTAGGATCCAAGCTCATATCTCGAGCCATGTGCACATGTTGAACCTTCACCTTGAGTACCTTTTTGGTATTACAAAACCCAACCATGTGGCCCTTCCAATGCTTCTCCTTTTTTGCTTTGTCCTTTCATTGAACCTTGAATGGATCTATTGTAGAAGGTTTCATTGCATCCTAGGACATTGGACTGAACTATTGAGCAATCCAAAAATCATTGTCGTCCTTCAAACTGTGACCTACACAAGATTGAAGAGATAGCTTTGATCTAGGGAATGGGAGTGCTTCACCTTTGTAGAAACAAAGGGAGAAAAGAGAAAAATCTTGAGAGGAGGAGTCTGAGAGAGGTTGAGAGGAGAAGCTAAGAGAGAGGCTGAGAGAGGTTGAGAGAGGTTGAGAGGAGAAGGTAAGAGGAAGGTGGTGAGTAAATGGGATAGTTTGGGGAGACTCCTGGGAGGTGTTTGGGGAGGTAGGGACACTTTTCCAAATTTTCATTTTTTCCTTGGGGGGGAAATTTCCATACAAATTGGGGCCCACCATGGAGAGGGAGGAGGATAGGGGGACCATCCAAAATTCCAAGGGGGTGAGTAATACCCCAAGAAGTGGTTGTAGCAAGAGGGAGGCAAGTGGTAGGTCATGGAGACCAAGGGAGGTCTTAACACCAATGAGAGGCCAATATGGAATCCTTGATTCTTTTAAGTCCAAAATTTTGCTAATGTACCAGCCTCACTTCACAAGAAAGGTATGAATAGCTCAAGATGATTTTCATCACTTCATATGAGGAAATAAGGAAAAGTTCAAGGGAACCTTTTAGAATAGAGTTGAAGAAGGTGCAAGCCCCATGTTTCAAAAGCTGAGGAGGATGGGACCCAAAGAAAATCAAGTGCTCAAGAGGTAGAGAAACTTTTGAAGGCAAACTTTATCTATCAAGTAGAGAATGCTGATTGGGGAAATCTACTGGTAATTAGCCAAAGAAGGAGGGTATATGGCATGTATGCATGGAATGTGAGCCATTAAATGAAGCAGCTAAAAGGAATCACCATCCACTTCCATTTCTTGATGAAACCTTGGATAAAGTTGTAGGCCATAAGCAATATAGCATATGTGATCGATATTCATAATATTTTCAAATAGCTATTGAACCACAATATCAAGAGAAAACATTTATTATGACTTGGGGCTATTTTTGTTTTAGGGTCATGCCATTTGGTGTGACATGTGGTCCATCCATTTACCAACAACACTTCGATGAGGTAGTTTCTCCTTTCCTTGATTAGTTTATTAAGGTTTTTTTGGATGCTATTTGTATCACATAAATTTGGACTCAAAAAGGGGGCCTGTAATCCATACATCAAAGTGGATTAATTCCAATGGCTTTTTACTCTCTTGAACATGCCTAGGAAATGGTTGAGTTGAGAAAAATTGAGTAAAATATTGGATAGTGGAGAACAATAGAATATTGGAAATGGCCTGAATTTCTTATTTCTTTATCCAAAGGCCAAATTTTGATGTAGGCCTCCCACTTGCTACCTCCACTCTCTCATAATGTTTTTGAATAGCAATCAAACAAAAAAAAACTATTCTCTCAACCAAACTTGCACCATTTATCCTAAAACCAAATCCTCCTATCCAAATACCACAATCGTCTCATTTTCTCTCATTTCTCTTCCCTCTCTCTCATTTCTTAGCTCCATTTCAAATTCTCCTTCCTACACTCCTATTTTCAAATCTCTTCCTTTCTCTCGAGCAAGAAGCTCATTTCTATATTCTCCGTATCATAAGATGGAATTTCACACCAAAATTGTGTCATTTCCCTTCTCTACTTGCATTTCCCTCCCAATTCATTTTCATTATTTCAAAACCTTCAATATTTTTGAATGAGATTTACCCTACTCTCTATTTTAGGCACTTTTGTTTCAAATGTTGCCACTTCTTCTCTCAGCTAAGATTCTCTTGCAAACACAGATCATTTTTGTACAAAAACTTGAGCCAATCATGTTCTAGACAAACCATGAAAATGCAAAGCATTTTAAGCCTAAAAGAAGCTACTAGACAAGATTATTTGAGAAAGGATGAAAGCATATTGATTTTCATGCATTACACTTATTTATGCCTAAAGTTCAATATTTCTTTTGCCCATCTCTCAACATTGGTCTATGGGGGGGAATGATTTCAAAGCACTTGTGAAGTTTTAGGTCTATCCACCAAGCATCTTTCATGGAGGTTGAGGTGAGATATCCTTTGGAACAATGCAAGACAATGAAAATGACGAGATTTTAAATTTAATGATGCAACTTTGAAAAAACAGTCAGTTTGTAGTTTGTTTGGTGTAGTTGTGTTGTTTTCTTTTACTACATGGTTTGAAAATGTTGAAAATTTTGTTTGTAATGAGAGAAATTTCATAAGAAGTGAGCTCATAAACGCTTTCTTATGAGAAGGAATAGTCCAACAGTAAAAAAACAATCAATTTGGATACCTTTTCAAGCAAATAAATAGTTTCCAATACATACACTCTTACTATGTACAATTTTCTACAAAGGCTATTCGAAATAGGTTACAAGATGTTTGGGAGCATATCTTGTTTTGCAGCAAGATCCATCAACTTCAGCCTCCTAGAATACAAGAGGGGCCTTTGGGGAGAACATATTTTATCACATTTTTCCTTCAAAGATTCTTGTTTTAAGAATTAAGTACTATTCATTCACATTTTTCTAGTTTATTTTACATTTAATAGTCTAACAATGTTTATAGTATTCAAATGTGATTTGTGTTGTTTATTCGTAATCTTTGAATTTGCTAAATGCAAGTCAAAAAAAAAAATTGGGTGGTATCTTTGTATGTGATATTAGTTTTGTTTTCTATCATTTTTCCATGTATATATGCTGATGTTATTAATATTCATAATTTTTTAAAGCGTGTTTAATATAGTTTGTTTTGAATTTTAATCTATCTTATATGTAATAGTTTAACAATGTTTGTGATATTTAAATTTATTATGTGTTGTTTCTATGTAATTTACTATGTTAAGTGTGTTAAGTTATATTTTTTTAATGCAAGGTCATTTTATTCGGTATTTATGCGATATGTGTATGTGACATTAGTTTTGTATGTCATCATTTTATCATGTTATATGTGCTAATGTTATTGGCATTGTTCTTTTTATGTTAGCATGCTTGATTTGGGTAACCATCATTTATTACTTGATGCTAAGTGTTTTTTATTTATATATTTCAATCATTAGATTTTGTATGCAATTGGGATTCTATTTTTGTTATGTTGTTTGCTGATGTCAATATTATATTATGTTAGGTGTAAAGTGTATTAACCATGGTGGTTGTCAGGAAAAACAACAGGCAAATATCCATTTTCAAATTGATACAGAGAATGCACCATTTCTAAAGAATAATGAATCCTCCTTAGCAAGTGAAAGTTATTAAGTAGCTCTTCAAAATCAAGGAAAAATACATATGGATTTGTGGCTAGATGAAAAAATATATTTTGTAGATCCACAAACTTGTCAGACTCCTCAATTCCATGGGTTGACTAGCATAATAAAGTTTCTATGTAAGGGTGAGAATGATTTGTTAGGATATTGTCGAAGGCTACCAATCTTTGCTTAATGAAATAGGCAAAAGGATTTAATGTTAGAGTCTTAGAATCAACATTTGGTATAATTTATGCAAGCTACAAGTGTTCAGATAGCTATGAAAGAAAAATGGTATGACGGCATAGAGAATAAAAATCAAGAAGTACAGGTAAAGGTTCAAACATT
Organism: Dipteris shenzhenensis; assembly: GCF_047967505.1. Taxonomy (NCBI): domain Eukaryota; kingdom Viridiplantae; phylum Streptophyta; class Polypodiopsida; order Gleicheniales; family Dipteridaceae; genus Dipteris; species Dipteris shenzhenensis. The sequence continues at coordinate 35,609,754 of NC_141600.1, read as the reverse complement.
AGATGCGAGCACATTGTAAATGCAATTCACTTACAGATGCAAAACACATCTTTGAAAGATGAGATTAGAAAATTGGAAAAAATCTTAACATTCACGAAGGATATTCCTATGACTCCAAGACTTTGTAAGAGGGAATTGCGTCCAATGGATGAAATATCTAAGAAAAGCAATCACTAGAGTGAGAGCTTATAAGATTGTTTTAGAACTCATGTCTATCCATGATTAACATTCTGGTGCTATGGGAAAAGTGCTTGCAAGAAATATATTAGACTCTACTATACAACATCCCAAATTCAAAAGTCTACAATCAAAGATAGCATCTGAATCAATGAACATACAGCGAGCCTACAATGGCTATAATGCTATGGAGGGGTCCGAATCGTGTGTTTGAGAATAAAAATAAAGCAATGCTACGCTTTATCAAAACAACATGATCTGTAATCTGACAGATGGGATTCATCTTCACCATCTGACTAAGAACCCCAAACTTCATAATGTTCAATTTTCCATTTGACAATAATTACCGATGGAGCCACTTTGTCGATGTAGTGATCGATTGAAGCCATCCCTCCCGCAGAAGATACTCTGGTTTTGCTCTTGCGCATAGCATATTCATCAAGCCACAACACATCTTGGAACTAACACACTACATCAAAACCCTAAACCCTAATTTAGAATCATATTTCTAAAAAATAGACGTAAATTGAATGTATAACCAGATGAGAACCTTTTTTTTGAATTGGGAGTGGGAAAACATGATCATTCAGCAAATCTAAAGCATGGGGTGAGTTTTCAGACAAAAAAAGGCCCTGGGAACTCAGCCCGTGATTTAAATGGGCTGAGTGATCAAATAGGTTTTTTTAAAAACAAATTTATTGAGTTTTTGTATGCTAAACCCTAAACCCTAGTTTGCTAATTTAGGGTTGAATGTCTAACCAAGTGAAGATTTTTTTCTTTTCAGTTTTCTTGAACCCAGGTGCTGCTACAGCAAATCTAAAGCATGTCGTGGATTTTCAACACAAAAAAGGTCCTAGAAGCATGAAATCGGACATCCTATGTAGGCCCTGGTGGCTTGATGTCCGATTTCATACTTCTAGGGCTTTTTTAAGGCTGAAAATCCACCACATGCTTTAGATTTTCTTGTAGCAATACTTGGGTTCAACATATTCATGATTTTTTGGGTTTTTCCACGCTAAACCCTAAACCCTAGTTTTAGTATCCTATTGGGTGAAGACAGAACACGGATAAATAGAGCCTACAAAAGTATATAGATGATATGGAATCAAATGATGAAAATAAACCCTAAACCCTAAGATGTTTGAGAGACAAAGGGGAGTGTTGTTTATGTGATGTGCCTTAAGGTTGCATACCTTTTCTGACTCATCACAAAGGGTGTCAACTGTATTGTCCAATAGGAATCCCTTTTACAGTTGGTCTTGCAATTCATGTTGGCGTGAGGTGCTAATTTCTTTCGAACGACGACCTCTGCAAATCCAAGAATTCCTCCTCGGACACCTGGTACTCTGGCTCAACATTCTTCATCAACTTCTCAATGAGATGGATTGCCTCTAAATCGCTCAAGCTTCAGTCATCGAAGCGTGCAATCTCATCGACTATTGGATCGATGGGAGCAGCACCGTCAATGATATCATCACTGGTGTCATTTGTGTGCTAGCATAGAACCTCATCCTCTCAAAGACCGGTTTCCTCCATCAATTCTAATAGAGTAAGCTATTCCTCACCCTCAATAGTGATTGGATCAATCGATGTGAGGTGTGGCTTGGTTGCTGTCTCATTACGATTATAGGTGGAGGATGGGTATGCACGATTCGAATATGCTGATAGGATGATATGGCTCTCATATTGCTCTCCAACTAGGTCTAAAGCATGCTCCTCAAGTTCTATGCCTATGTTTAGCTCGTTCGCTCTACCACTTGTGGATGTAGAAGAACCCTCAAGCTATTATTCAACATCCTCGTCAGACTTGCTAGTTGCGAGGAGGAGAACATCAAGGGTTTAATCTCCCTCTATCAAATGAAGAGGGGAAAATGAAGCATCCCTGAGGGGAATAACATACTTATGGGGAGAGAGAGAGAGAGAGAGAGAGAGAGACATTATCTCATGGCCCTACCTAGAGTCTTCTTGAAGTTAGCGCTCTAGTCAAGAGAGCTTAAAATATCCAATGGCACCCATTAACGAGGGGAGGTAGCAATCTTGACAGATTGCCCATGGAAAAGTCTATCGGTAAACTAAAGAGAGGGATTATCAATAGGAAGGAAAGATCTCAAGTGTGATTTGAGATGGAGTGGCTTGCAAAAGATACGGTAAATCTGGTCTGCTAAGGCAAGGGAATGTGTGGATGAAATCCATTGGTCAAAGGCTTCTCTAAAGGAAGCCATGACTATGGGAGGATTCCAAAAAAGGTTGTGGAAAGCAAGGTTAGGTAGTGGAAATGTCAGAATGGCAGTTAGTAATGCACTTTATAAAAGTGGCATTGCCCTAAAAATACTTTTTTTTAAATCAGTTTAAAAAATAAATAATAATAATACATTTCTCTCTCTCTTTCACTCTCCCTCTACCTCTCTCGCTCTCCCTCCCTCTCTCCCCCTTGCTGCCAAGTGGTTTTACACTCCTTGGGAGCTGCCATTTGCCCTCCCTAAAGCAAATGTACTAGAGGATTTATTGCTGCCCCATAGACCTCTTGGTCTCTAGTGGATGTTAATATCCTTTCTTTCTTTCTTTCCCCCCCCCTCTCTCCCCCCCTCTCTCTCTCCCCTCTTTTTCTCTCACCCCCTCTCTTGTTGTTGGAAAGGTCACCTCCCCATCTGTAAGCCCCCATATGAGGAGAGCATGGGGGAGGTGGACCTGGGTCTTGAAATACTGACACATGGGCAGGGAAATGCCTACCATGTCGGCGGGAATCAAAGAGAGAGGAGAGAGGTATCTGGAGGGACCAGTAGGACTGCAACAGATGGCGCCTTGAATGGACAGGGGCTGCAGCAAGCGAGGGCAGGGATGGTGGCTTTGGATGGCCAGCCATCTGACCATAGGAGTTCCCAAGATTGGGGCCCAATCAGGGCTAACCTTAGGGCCTCACGGCAGCAGCACATGGGCCCTTATATAGGGTAGGAGAGCCAGCCAACGAGGCTGTCCAGCAGATCCGGTGATTAGGGCTGGTCAGGCTGCAAAAGTTGGCCTGCATAAGCGGCTATGCCCCTACAAAGCAAAAGCCTCGATTTTGAAGGCCCCAAGGGTCGGGGACAGACCCAATCGGTTGGAAGGGCTGCAGAAGTCGACCATTTAGGTCTGATCTGGTCGGTCAGTTTGAGGGCTCTTGAAGCCTATAAAAGGAGAGGCCCCGGGCTTCATTTTGTACCCAACAGTTAAGCAGAAAGAGGAGCAGACAGGACCAGCCTGAAGGCATTCCCTTGGGCCTCATCTTGAAGGTGAAGCAGAGTTGAAGGCGTGCTACAGACTGAGCTCCTTAGGGGCTGGACCTTGGCTAGCTTCTAGGGCAGCAAGGTGTCGTGATCTGGACAGAGAGTCTACATATGCTCAAGGTGGAGCACGAAGGCTCAAGTCTAGAGATATCCGGTAGATAGTAGAAATACCTTGTGGTAAGATCAAAGGACCACGCTCTGGTGGGACTTTGGATCTATCTCTTTTGTATTGTGTAATAGTTGTGGACGGAAATATATATTCTTTTGGTAGCTTCTATATCTGGCTGGTTCATTGTCTATTGATGAGTCTGCACATCTATTTGATGCACACAAGTTAAAGTTTGTGATTCCACTCCCCACACACATTGTGTGTGCTAGGATCAATCTTCCAGTGTGCATACCCTCTGTTGGTCGATTTCTAACATCTCTCTCTCTCTCTCTCTCTCTCTCTCTCTCTCATGTGCTTCACATGATTAATCACCTAAGGAGTACAGTTAAGGAAGATGAATGATCTTACCTTGGCATTAACATGGTCCCACAGCTGGGATAGACTCGCAGCCTCCTTCCGAGCTGGGATGCGCAAGGTCGTCTGCAAGGGTATCTAGTTGGGCAACACCTCCGAATAGCACCCTAATCCTCCTCTCTGTGTGTTGGCTCATTACTCCCTTCACTCCTTGGGTCTCAAGCCAACCGTGGCTCTAATACCATGTGAGAAGTGCAGCGAAAATGAACGAGGGAGAGAGAGAGAGAGAGAGAGAGAGAGAGAGCACACCTCACACACACACACACACACACTAAGGAGAAAGGAGAGAAGCACAGAAAACTGCAAGTGATCTTTGGAGAAAACCCTGCTACATCTGAGGGAAAACCATGGAAACAACGGGCTGCTCGAGGGGCTTCAGAGGGGGCTATCTAGCTCTGCGATATAGGTGCCCATGCAGGGAAGAAGACCTTGCACCGGAAGCGATATCAATTGGATTATTGTTCCAAGATCCTCTGTTGGAATCATGTACCAGTACCAGCAGGTTGGATTGTTGTACCAGATGACCCAGTGTACCATTATGAGACCAGAGGAGTGTACCTAGCACCAATGACCTGGGAGGAACAGTTCCAAGTTTCCAGTGATCGTGCTGAGGCGGTTCGTGCCAAAAGGGGGCTTCTTTGACAGTACATGTGGCAGTTTTCAGCGGTGGAGTATCACACAATGGATTCCTCCAATTGTTCCAGCAGCACACCCAGCTCCCTGGCATCTCTGTTCCATCCAGGAGCTGAGACAGGGTGTTGGAGGTCAACATCTCCTGATGTCACCTTAGTGAGAGAGGACTAATGGTTTTTGGTGCGCGCACCCCCGAGAGGCTAGGCTTGTCCAGAGAAAGGGCCTTGTTGTGGGTGTGCCCGCCCTCTGTGAGGATAGAGTAGAGACTAGGGCAGCTCAGATTTGGCAGGCCCCAACAGAGGCGTGCTTTGCTGAGTTCATCCGACCTGCTAGTCGGCCACTCAACAACCTCTATATGGCTGCATGGCAGCCTTTCTTGTGGCCGGTCCTAGGGCAGAGGGGGTCAGCCCCCTAGGGGGCAGAGGTGGGTCAGCCCACCCTCTGCTGGTCGGTGGCCTTGGGCCTGGGGGACCATGAGCCCCCCTATTGGTCGGTTGTACGAGGCAGGGGTTGACCCTATTTATAGGGCCCCTCCCCTTATTTGTTTCCATCTTGTGGAGCAGCAGTTCAGCTCATTCCAAGGCTTGGCAGAGGAGCAGAGCCAACCCAGTCTTGCACATGTGGAGCAAGGTAGTGGAGCACTTCATCCACTCCCTTGTGCTCCCTTCCACATGGTTGTTGAGCTGTGTGCTCCAAGCTCTCGAGCAGCCCGTTGTTTCCGTGGTTTTCCCCCTGATGTAGCGGGGTTTTCTCCAAAGATCACTTGCAGTTCTCTTGTGCCTCTCTCTCTTTCCCTCCTCAGTGCGTGTGTGAGGCGTGCTATCGCTCTCTCTCTTCCGTTCATTTCTGCTGCGCTTCTCACAGATCCACCTGACAGAAAAAAACGAAAGATAACAAGTTTCTCTATGTCTTGATTACCCAGGGATGAACAAGGTTACTATCAAACACACATATCCTATGGCTAGGACAGATTATCTGTATGATATATTGCATGGAGCTGCTATTTCCAGCAAGGTGGATTTGAAATATGGTAGTTGCCCAATATTTATGTTTTGCTTCTCTGATAATTTTGAAAAAAGAAAGGAAAAATAACACATTTAGCCTATGTCTGGATTACCGATAGAGAGAGAGCCTCTCAAGTCCAAACTGGTACACTGTCGCTAGATCAATGAACTTTAGTGCTCTAATGACAATGGGCATATAACGGCTCACAAGGATCAATCAATTGTGTCTACTAGCAATCTACTGACCCATCCCGATCTCCAGCAACCTCAGACAATTGTTGCAGCAGAACACTAGGAGACCTCCTCCAGATCTGCCAGATCATAACGTCCACACAAAATAGAAACTGATAACAGATTGCCACCTGAGTCGGCAGGAACAAGTCCTCATGGCTCCAAGGTCCACCTGAAAGCCTACCTCGATTAATGACTCCCTACTGAGTACACCTGATTGGCAGGTCCAGCTGCCACAAACAAGCAAGCAATCCTCCATCTACAGCCAGAAATCCTACTGGCAGCTCCTGCCAAGTGCTACTAAAAGGCTGGAGTAATCGTGGTCGCAGCAGTCACACTCTTGGCTACCTGGTTACTAGACCCCTCTACGTTCCTTTGGGGACACTGACGCCAATAATGACCTTTCTGACCACATTGGTTACACGTACGGGATGCCTTGAGAGCTTCTCGTTCCTCAGCTGTCAACTGCTTTCTGCAACTTTGATCAGCTGTCAAAGCCTCAAGCTGACTGTCATAGGTACGATCGACGAAGCGCTCCTCCTGGTCAAGCACCATGGGGACCAATTCCTCCCAGGTCAACTCATTCACCCTACCACTGGTGATCAAGAATGAATAGAAGGTCCCGTACTGAGAGGATAACTGGGAGAGTAGAGTAATCGCCATGTCCGCTGCTGATAAAATCCGCTTCCCTGCCTGGAGGATCTCCTGCTGAAGTTCTTGTAACTTGTTGATGTGTTCCCGCATCGATGAAGATTTCTTGGGATCCAACCACCTCATATGGACCTCCAATGAGACCCTCTTCATGGGAAAGGTTCGGTTATACATGGATGCCAAATGCTCCCATATACTTTTGGCCAGCTGGGAACACACAGCTCAACAACCACATGGAAGGGAGCACAAGGGAGTGGATGAACTGCTCCACTACCTTGCTCCACAGGTGCAAGACTGGGCTGGCTCTGCTCCTCTGCCAAGCCCTGGAATGAGCTGAACTGCTGCTCCACAAGCTGGAAACAAATGAGGGGAGGGGGCCCTATAAATAGGGTCAGCCCCTGCCTCATACAACCGACCAGCAGGGGGGCTCATGGCCGACCCCCTGCCCTACACCACCGACCAGCATAGAGGGTGGGCCGACCCACCTCTGCCCCCTATAAAGGGCTAGCACACAGCCTGCACCTCTAGGGGGCCGACCCCCTCTGCCCTGGGACCCGCCACAAGAAAGGCTGACATGCAGCCATATAGAGGCTGCTGAGTGGCCGACCAGCAGGTCGGACCACCTCAGCAAAGCACGCCTCTGCTGGGGCCTGCCAAACCGACCTAGCAGTCATATATGCTGCCCCAAAGAACTGCCTACAAGGCCACCTCTCCTGGCCTGTCAAGGGTGCCTCCACAGCCAGCCACCATGGTATACAAACAGGCCGTACTAGGCTGGATCTGAGCTGCCCTGGTCTGCTCCTACTCTATCCTCACGGAGGGTGGGCACACCCACAACAAGGCCCTCTCTTTGGACTAGCCTGGCCTCACGGGGGGCGGGCACACCCACAAGCATTGGCCCTCTCTCACTAAGGTGTTATCAGGAGATGTTGACCTCCAACAGGATCCTCCACATTCTTTAAAACAAAAGCACACATCAAGATAGAATCAAACCCGAATGGAATTGCTTGCTCTCTGAATTGTAGCCCGTCAGCCTCAAGACTGCTTTCCATGTCAGTGTCACCCTGCATGACAACCATCTTGGTTGTGCGGTGATCTTTATTATTTGGACAATCCTCCCAAAGATCCAAAACACAAATTCTCCTTTCGAGCTTTCTCCTTTTGTTCAGAAAGAAGGTTTCACCCATGCTCAGGCTACTATGGGTGGAACTTTTATTTTCACACCAAACAGTGGTGCCACTACCACTTGCTTTTATTGTCCCGCACACTAACCACTACCTTGCAGCAGTGTGACTCTCATTAGTAGCTGCTTCAAGGGAAGCAACTTTTATTTAAAAAACGGGGAAGCAACTTGATTTTTAGGAATCCCATGTTGTCAAAAAATTTCCTAGAAGACACTTAAAATTCCCCCTCATGTCTTTGTGCCATTCGCATCAACCAAGGTTGTTCCTAATAAACACTTGAAATTGTCACTCATGTCTTCATGACACTTGCATCAACCCCCTCGATACTGCACATGCCCAAGCCTATCTGCACCATGGTACTGCCTGGCACACATCGCCTTAAAGGCCACTGTTGCTCTCTATGTACGCTATTCCCCCTCCAAAACCTTCCTTCTTGCTCAGGCACTGAATGCACAGTGGTTGCCTCCTCAGCCTTCAAGAACCAAGGCACCCTCCCTTCTTTTCTGAAACATCAACATTATCAGGATACACTCACATTCACCATGCTTTCTTCAGAACATAAGGCCCTCAAATGAAGGGTAGAGATTCTCCAAATATTGTACAAGGATTGGTGATGTTACACAGTTACCCTGAGATATCAAACCACACATCCAACCTGCCAATATCCTTCGTGGAATGTTCAAGCAACAGTATATCAGGGTACCATGAAAGATAAGGAATGAATGTGGCAATAATTTTTCAATAAAGATCTCTGTTTTCCCTGTTTTACGCCTCACTAGCACCAATGCCTTGAGGCAGATTTTATGCAAGAATGTTCTCCATGCTGAACCCAACCCTGGAGCATTTTCTAGGGCATTGTTGTCTTTCCCATCCTTTATAAATCTTTTCCGATATCCTCTCTGATTTCAAACTTGTTATCCAGTACATCTTCTCTGTCAGATTTACAGAGAAAAAAAGCTTAGCAATAACTGAATGAGCAACTCCAAAAGCTCTTGTAGGTCTCTGTTGGAGTTGCATGAAGAGAAAGGGAATCGCACTTTTGCCTATCCCAAGGAACTTCCTTTGCACCCCAAGTTCTGCAACCTTTTTGGTTTGCTTGTGAGTGAAACCAGTATTCGGGGCTTGTGGAAGTGTATAGGCTCCTGCTTCAGATCACGTCTTCTCCTACATACTCCCTACAAGCACACTTTTTGGTTTGCTTCTGAGTGAAACCAGTATCGGGTGCTTGTGGAAATGTATAGGCTCCTGCTTCAGATCATGTCTTCTACTACGTACAACACACTTCATGACAGCTATTCTCTATACAGATATGTTTGACAGCATTATATAGGTTGCAGCATTGTTTGGATCTAATTGTAAACAATGGTTTGCAGCGCGTATTCCTCTCTGCACATCCCCATGTATTCTGCAGGCACTCATCAGACACAACCATGCAAGGGCAATGTTTTCACACGGCATGTTGTTGATCAAGTCCTCTGCCTGATCCAAGTGTCCAGCACGACCAAGGAGATCAATCATGCATACATAATGGTCCTGTGTCTGTGCAATGCCATGATTTCTCTCCATCGAGACAAAGAACTGCCAGCCATCGTCAACCTGTCCAGTGTGACTGCATGCAGTAAGGATGCATCTGCACGTGACATCATTTGGCTTTACACCTTCAAATTGCATCTCCTGCAAAAGATCCAGCAACTCCTTTGCATAGCCGTTCTGAGCAAATACAGAAATCATGGCCGTCCATGAGATGACATCCCGATGAGGCATTCTGTCAAAAACATTCTTTGCATTGTCCAAACTCCCACACTTGCCATACATATCCACAAGGGCATTACCCACTACCTTATCTAGCTCAAAACCCCTAGCAGTAACCTCAGCATGGACCTCCTGACCCTCTCCAAGCGCTGCCAGGCTCGAGCATGCATCAAGAACAGAGACAAAAGTCATCTTATCTGGCTCAAAACCTTCATGCTGCATTTGAAAAAAAAAGTCCAAAGCCTCCTCACCATGTCCATCCTGGGTACACCCTGCAATCAAGCTAGTCCATGAGATGACATCCTGATGTAGCATTCTGCTCAAAACAACCATCGCATCTTGTGGACTCCTGCACTTGCCATACATATCAATAAGGGCATTGCCCACCACCAAATCTTGCTCACATCCACTGTCAACGATGGCTGCATGGACTACCTGCCCTTCTTTAAGAATGGCAAGGCGAGTGCATGCATCAAGGGCACAAACAAATGTAATGTTGTCAGGCTTGATGCCTTCAAGCTGTAACTGATGAAAGAAAGCTAAGGCTTTCTTCTCATACCCACTTTGAATATACCCTGCAATCATGGCATTCCAACACGCAACACTCCTATGTTGCAGTTGACAAAGTACACTCTCAGCACAGTGCAAACTCCCACACTTGGCATACATATTGATCAGACAAGTCCCCACAACAACATCTTGTTCATATCTGCTGCGAACGACAGCAACATGGATCTTCTGTCCTTCTTCAAGCGCTTCCAGGCTAGTGCATGCATCCACGGCACAGATGAAGGAAATTTTATTTGGCTCGATGCCTTCAAGCTGCATCTGATGGAACGTATTTAAAGCCTCCGTGTCATGACCATTCTGGGCCAAGGTTGCAACCATGGCAGTCCAAGTAACAACGTTTCGATTATGAATTCTCCCAAACACACTCTTTGCGTCGTGTAGGCTACCACACTTGCCATACATAGTGACAAGTGAAGTCCCGACAATGCAATTTTGTTCGCAACCCTCATGAACAATAGCAGCATGGATCTCTTCCCCGTGTTCAAGGGCTTCCAAGCTGGAACACGCATCTAATGCACAGACAAAAGTGATGTTATTTGGCTTGATACAATTTGAATTCATCTCACAAAAGAGATCCAAAGCCTCCTTACCACGCCCATTCTGGGCAAGTGCTGCAATTATACCATTCCAAGAGACAACATCCCGACATGGCATTTTGACAAACACGCGTCTTGCACCTTCCAAACTCTCGTTCTGGACGTGCGCTTTGATTAATAAGTTCCATGAGTACACATTTGGGTGACGGATTTTGTTAAAAACGACTTGAGCATCAACCAAAGTCCCACAGTTTCCGTACATTTGAATGAGACAATTCCCTAGAAATGTACTGTGATCAAACCCATGTCTGCTGATGTAGTTATGCACACGTCTACCATCAGGCAGGTTCTTGGACTTACCAAATTGACTCAATAGAAAAGCCAAGTCATCGAAGGTGGCTGGGCGGTTCAAAAAGCAGGGGATCGACTCCGACCTCTTCATTCATAGATGAATCCGTTGACAGATACTTGTGAAGCCAAAATTTTCTGTTGATGCCTATTCTCTTCTACCGGCCAGCGTCTATAAAAAACGCAAGGAGACCCGTCGTCTCCATGACATGTGGGATCTCTGCAAGCTTGTTCTGCTGGGTTAGAGCTAGAGAGGATATTTCTCATTGACAAATTCGCCCTTATGAGTTCCACAAAGGTGTCTGCTTTGGGCTAGAAGTTGACATACAAAACAAGGGAGTACAAGTACTCGTGAGCACTCCCTTCAATTGGTTCTGTCAAAGGAAAACAATTCTTAAGATAATGAATGATTGATTTGGAACACAGGTGATGGAAACCCTTGTATAGGAAAGTTCCGACGGGAAGTCCGAATGATTTGCAAAGAGAGAGAGAGAGAAAGAACCAAAATAGTAAGGGGCCACATGGCAAAAAATGGTGTGGGACACTTTTTTAAGAAAAGTGTAACGATAGCACAAATTTAGGAGTGTCAAGTTGACGATCAAAGTAGGCTAAAATCGATTAACCAATAAGAGCCTCTTCATGCAAGAGGGGTGGTTCTCTAATCACCGTGGTGTCATGTAGATGGTTCTATTTCCTCACATGTGCCCCTATGCTTAGGAATTGACTTCAGGCCTTAGTACCTCATTGGGACCAGCATGAGTTTAGAGGATGGATTCAAAATGGGAACAGCCATGTTTTCTCCCATGGACCATGCCCTGGGAACTAAAGCCTACAACCAATATGTGGCCTTACTACTCCTACTCTTGTTGTAGATCTCCTCCTTCCATGTACCCAAGTCATGGGGCTTCAAAGGCTATGCTAGGAAGCTTGCATGTAATGCTCTAAAGGGGATTTTATATAGATGTGCTCGCCGCCCTCATTTGTTGCCGAGGTATCATAAGGGAGTGTGGTTAAAGAAGCACAATTGCATAGTGCTTCTTGTGTTTTTCTTCCCACTAGAGGAGAAACACCAACTATCGTAACCCATGGGCTAAGGACCCCCTAGCATTGATTGAACTAACATGTGTACCTTTATTTCGAAATTGGGTAACCTTGGCCTTTGGATGGAGGTGGATGGTGGATGAACCGAAGGCTTAGGACGCATAAAATAGTAACTAGCTAAAGGAAGGCACCTTTGTGGGTTCCAAACTTGTAAACTTTGACAAAAGGAATGGTATTAAAGAAGGAGACGGTGCCACTAGTTGTGGACCATTAGATCTTGGCTAGATCTACGGTGGAGATCGATTACACAATTGAAGGTGGAGATTGAGGTGCATTTTGGAGGGTGAAGATGCATGCACACAATTCATGGCTAGGATTTGAGTGCATATTAAACAGCCCAAATTGAAGTGCCTTTTTGGTGCATCTCTTCTCTTGGATCTCTTTTAAATAAAATGGATGGAACAAAATGAAGTGCCTTTTTGGTGCATCTCTTTCCTTGATCTCTATCAAATCAATGGCTTAAGTAAAGTGCCTTTTTCTTTCATGTCCTCCCTCAAATCTCTTGCAAATCAATGACTAAGATTGTGGCACTTTCTCCTTTCATCCCCTCCTGCTATGATGAAGGGTTTATATTGGATCCCTCTCTCTTTTGAGGGCATCCCATAGATCTACCCATTGATCTAATGGTTGGGAGTGCTCTACCTCAAATTTGATTGTATCCCTTGGATTAGAGATTAGATCAAGGGCTAGGACTAAAGATCATGTGGGTTAAGGTCTCCCCACCCATAGATGCTTTTGTCAACTTGAAATGGTATTGCCCCACACCTCAAAGCACATGCATTCATACACCTCAAATCACTCTCTAATCTCGTGAAATTAGGAAACACTAATTCGAGGCCCTTTTGAGACTGCATTTCTCCCCATATGTTTAGTTTGAGTGGTTTTTAAAACTCCTAGGAGCTCAAAAATGTTCTCCTAGATACTTCTGTAGCTATTGGTTAAGTTCCGTAAACTTGGTTGTAGGAGAATTATACGACAATAAGGTTTGAATTTCTCGGATGTTGATGCACTTATTCAACTCATTTTTATTGAATGTGGATTATTAGTTCATGCTGAAATATAAAAAGTTTGGCACTTCCACTTTATGTTGGTTGTAAGGACATGAGATCTATAAATATGGTTTTAAAAAATTAAATAGTGTGCACCACTTTTATTTCTTGTGGAAGAGCTGGCTGCTTAATTTCCATGTAACTTGAAGGCTTTATGTGTCAAATATCTAAGGTGGGTCAAAGAGCAACATGATGAGAAGGAGAGGGAGAGCTATATTGAACAACTCTATCTTTTCCACCATTAGAAGCGCATATATATAGGCATGATTAAATTATCTCTCCATTCATATATGTACACATGATTACATTAAAAGTGTCCCCATATATAGGCATGATTACATTAAAAGTGTCCCCATATATAGGCATGATTACATTAAAAGTGCATCCATTTATAGCCATGATTACATTAGAAGTGCCTCCATGTATAAGCATGATTACATTATCTCTTCATCGCTACAAGTACACACGTCACTTTCTCCCATCTTCCTCATCCAAGCATATCACTCTCCTCCAATCATGAATTCGTTCCTTTCTATCACTCTCTTGCACTCATCTATTTTGCATACAATATGCCCATTAACATCACATTTCCAACACCACCCCTTGATGCTAACCTATCCTATCACCCAAGTCATGGAATCCAAGGTATGGGGTTACCCCCCTTAATCCTTGCCTTGCCTCTAGCATAGATAGTGTCATAGGGTGTATGTAAGTCACACAGCATATGCCCTCTAGGCAACAAACATAAGCTCATCTTTAAAAAATGTCCATTAGATACATTCTTTGATTCTTTGTCAACATCTTTGTCAGGTGTGAAACTGGATACTTCACTCCAACAATTCCTCTGCGTATGTCCAAATTTGTTGCACTTGCGGTACCTTGGTTTTCCTTTGTTCCAATAGTTCTTGTCCTTGTGGCCCCACCTTTCGCAATTAGGGCATTTAGTCCTTGATGTTGAGCCCTTGCTATAGAACACAGTCTCCGATGGTCATACATAAATAGGTTCCTTCTTTTCCTTCACCTTACTTTCTTGTTCTAGTGTGCAACTTATTTTTTGTGTACTTTCATCTTGGGAACATTCTCAAAGTGATTTCAACTTGCTCATACCCACTATCTCATGAGTCTACACTTTTCACCAATAAGCCACATGCTTCATCCTCTTCTATGTCTTTCCCCACACTAGCAAGGTTAGTTTTAAGACTCGTGAACCTTGATTAGTTTAGTCATGCTGTCAATTCCTTTCAACTCAACTTATAAAATTTCATAAACAAATCAATCTTTGAATTCTTGGCTTGAGATCCAAATAGTCAATCAAGCTCCTCCCATGCCTCCTTTTCTTCCCTTACACCATAGATATGATGAAGTACATCATCGTGGAGGTTGCAATGATCCCAAGTGCCTTTTTATTATGCTTCTCCATTTTGCATCCTTCTCCTTATTTGATTTTTAATGATCCCAAGTGCCTTGGAATTACAATTCTTCCATTTTGTCATCGTCATCATCTCACTGAGTTCATGTGCCTGCAATAGATCCCATACATCTTTCCACATTAAAAGATACATGGTTTTCATATTCCAAGTATAAAAGCCTCCTCCATTGATTTCTCAACGATCATATCATTCATTTTGAGAAGGTCTTACCAATTAGCTACTAGCTCAAAGGTAGTGTTTAAGCCCATATAAAGAAACACCAAATTCATACAAATGCATATTGTTAAATAGGAACTTGGAAGACCCTTGCTTATTTGCATGATAGTAGTACCAAGTCCTCGGTCTTAGCTTCTTAATTTTACACTTGACACTCACCTTCATGTTATTGGAGGATTCAAAATATGAGGGAATCTTTACTAATGCAACTGTTAATGTATGGTGCTGAAAAAATTGCTCACTTTCAAATGGCCAATAGAAGAAATATGAAGTAAATTTTAAAGTTGACCAGATTTTAGAACCTTGCAAAGGGCCCAAAAATTTGAAATGTGACGTGTCAAGTAAAGATGTCTTCTCCAAACATTAGCGATCAAAAATGTATTACATGATGGAAGAAGCGATGATACCACTGCTATGATTAATGTTAAGGGAGAAGAAACCATAAATGAAGATTCTCTTCATCAAAACACAAACTGAGATGAAGATAGCAATTTTAGGGAGAGTCATCATAGCTGAATGTAGTAGTGGTATTCTTCATACAAGGCTATTACTAGATGCATACAAGTTGCAGCTGCAACAACCCATAGCATTGTTTGAGTGATGAGGCATATTCATTTGCTAGTTGCCGATTCAACACTTCCATGCCTAAAAAATGGCATTCAAGCAAGAAAAATGAATCTTAGTGACATGATTGCATTACCTCATCATCTATACAAGTACACATGTCACTTTCTCCATATTCCTTATTAAAGCACATCACTCACATCCAATCATGAAATCCTTCCATGCTACCACTCTCTTGCATGCATCTATTGTGCATATTAATATGCCCTTTACATCACATTTTCAACATTATGCACCTTTGAGTCTTGGATCTTCGGCTAGATTTCTTTTTTTTTTTTGAATACCTTGTGCAATTCCAATGAAGTCTCGGATAACAAAAAATATGTTTTTTTAATGTCCTAATATATTTGAATTTTTTAAATAAAATTTGTAATTAACTCCATTCAAAATGGAGCGTACAAGAGGTGAGACTTCAATGGGAACTCTATCCTTGGCTCCTTAGGAACTCAAGAGGTGGAATGTACAAGAGGTGAGACTTCAGTAGGAACTCTATCCTTGGCTCTCTACAACATGATAGAAAAGCCAAATGGATGGGCTATAGTACCATGACATCCTATGAGGTGTCAAATGAAAAACTAGAGAGCAATCCCAAGTACTCATGAATGAGATCAATCTCTCTTGCGCCACTATAGAGGACCCAGTACATCTCTCCCATTGACTCCTGATGGTGGTGATAATAAGCTCTCCCAATATAGAAGACAATATATCAATCATCACAAAGTATGGATGGCCACCTAAAATAGTTGCACTCCTCACACCAAATCTACCACAGTGTAATGCTAGAAACCACCACCTAAGCTAAACTTGTTGGTGAAGAAGGCATGGTATGTTGATCTCTAGAATATGAATAAAAAACAAATCCTAAAAATCAATAATGCTAAGATCTATAGGATCACATCTTAGATGGCACTTCATGAAGGAAAAATGGTCACCAATCTCAAACTCATATAAAGCAAAGGAGCTAGAGCCTTTTCCCCTAATAGCTTACCCCCTTATCATGAAGAATCGAATGTGATATAAGAAAACAATCTAAAAATTCTAGTCCAAACCACCATGGCAATGTGACAACTCCACAAGCAATGCTTGCAAGATTCCTCTACAAGCTGGTCTACCCATCTGTTGTAACTCATACGTGGGAGAGGTCAATAGATATATGTTATTTTGATTCAGGATGTTTGTTCATATTTCAAAAGGCTCTTAATAGGCAATCACAATCAAATGGTTTTATGCAATTATTACAAGGTTGTAGTCTAGCAACCTCAACAAGACCTTCTAAGGGATAAATATGACCCATCGGTAAATGATATTGATGTTGACTAAGTGCATTTAGCCTTTCCTAATCTATTCTAATCGATGGGATCCCTTTTTTTGTTCAATCTGATATTACAAGAAAGTTATATATGGTTGCCACACCATGTGCATTTTCAAAACTAAGAAAATTTTCAAGTTTTAGTGCAACATTCTCAAATCCTACATTATACATGGCTTGATACTTGGTATGTAGTAGGGTTAGTGACATAGCTCATGGCAAAGCTATGTGTCCACCATTGGAAGGGAGCGAGAGGACTTTAGATACCTTAGTGGGACAACCATTAATAGCCTAGCATATTTGAACGAGAGCGCATATGCAAAACCACAACGTGATTGTGACCATGTGAGCCATGAACTTATCATGGATTATTCTCTTCAACTCTTAGGTTGTTTTTCAACCCAATCACATTGACAATAAGTGGTGGTATGTGTTTCAAGTTGCACTTTGAAAATGCCATGTACTCGAAGATGTGGAAGTCATAGCATTCCATGCAAGAAGGGGAAATAGGACATGGAAGCTAGTACTTCTAATACGTCTCTTGCATGTGTTTGTGAGAATGAGGATACTTTGATTCCATCTAAGAATTTCTCCAACAATTATGACTTGTGAGATGTACATTTGAATTCACAAAATGCACAAACTTGGCTATGAATGATAGAGAATCATCTAACATTTCTTTGGACTAAATGGTCAACTACATCCACATATTTCCACATGACCCATATTATACACCAAGAGCCACAATTTATCTTCCAAAAATAATGTTTGTAAATTCTAGCCCTTGTATCGTTGCTTTTATCAATGTGATTTTTGATGCTTTGAGGTTTCTTTCAACAAGACTTTTATGTTTATTTTGATGTTTATTTCAACATTTATATCAACACTTATTTGCCAAGGCCAAAAATATTTACACTTATTTTGAATCCTATCAAACTAACAAGTAGCATTTTATGTAGCATTGTGGTGATTTATGTATGACGTGTTAAGTTTCCACTCCCCTACCTCTTCTCCTTTCTCTATTGCTACTGCTGATATATCGAGGCTATTGCTTGCTCTCATCCTTCTTGGTTATTGCCTCACTTGTTGCTTCCCCATTCTACTTCATCACCTTAATGTATTCCTTGCTCAGGTGACTCCTTCTTGTTAGATGTCACACCTTTAGATCAGGTCTCCTTCTTGTTAGGCATTAGTTAACTGTCTTGGTGATTTTATCACCTACTAATAGGCACGTAAGTAAAGCCGCAAACCTATCACCTCTTATTTGTTTATATATATATATATATATATATCACTCTCATTCTAAATTAATTTATTTCATTTCAATAAATTTTGTAATACTGTCATTCTAAATCGAAATGATGAAAATGAAATACATTAGCCTAACTACATGGATTTACACACACACACACACACACACACTTGGCTATCTTGGGATCCCTTTTTTTGTTCAATTTGATATTACAAGAAAGTTATATATGGTTGCCACACCATGTGCATTTTCAAAACTAAGAAAATTTTCAAGTTTTAGTGCAACATTCTCAAATCCTACATTATACATGGCTTGATACTTGGTATGTAGTAGGGTTAGTGACATAGCTCATGGCAAAGCTATGTGTCCACCATTGGAAGGGAGTGAGAGGACTTTTAGGTACCTTAGTGGGACAACCATTAATAGCCTGGCATATTTGAACGAGAGCGCATATGCAAAACCACAACGTGATTGTGACCA
The DNA here is from genome assembly GCF_047967505.1 of Dipteris shenzhenensis. NCBI lineage: Eukaryota > Viridiplantae > Streptophyta > Polypodiopsida > Gleicheniales > Dipteridaceae > Dipteris > Dipteris shenzhenensis. The sequence continues at coordinate 35,591,421 of NC_141600.1, read as the reverse complement.
TGTGACCCATGAACTTATCATGGATTATTCTCTTCAACTCTTAGGTTGTTTTTCAACCCAATCACATTGACAATAAGTGGTGGTATGTTTTTCAAGTTGCACTTTGAAAATGCCATGTACTCGAAGATGTGGAAGTCATAGCATTCCATGCAAGAAGGGGAAATAGAGGACATGGAAGCTCGTACTTCTAATACATCTCTTGCATGTGTTTGTGAGAATGAGGATACTTTGATCCCATCTAAGAATTTCTCCAACAATTATGACTTGTGAGATGTACATTTGAATTCACAAAATGCACAAACTTGGCTATGAATGATAGAGAATCATCTAACATTTCTTTGGACTAAATGGTCAACTACATCCACATATTTCCACATGACCCATATTATACACCAAGAGCCACAATTTATCTTCCAAAAATAATGTTTGTAAATTCTAGCCCTTGTATTGTTGCTTTTATCAATGTGATTTTTGATGCTTTGAGGTTTCTTTCAACAAGACTTTTACGTTTATTTTGATGTTTATTTCAACATTTATATCAACACTTATTTGCCAAGGCCAAAAATGTTTACACTTATTTTGAATCCTATCAAACTAACAAGTAGCATTTTATGTAGCATTGTGGTGATTTATATATGACGTGTTAAGTTTCCACTCCCCTACCTCTTCTCCTTTCTCTATTGCTGCTGCTGATATATTGAGGCTATTGCTTACTCTCATCCTTCTTGGTTATTGTCTCACTTGTTGCTTCCCCATTCTACTTCATCACCTTAATGTATTCCTTGCTCAGGTGACTACTCCTTGTTAGATGTCACACCTTTAGATCAGGTCTCCTTCTTGTTAAGCATTAGCTAACTGTCTTGGTGATTTTATTACCTACTAATAGGCAGCTAAGTAAAGCCACAAACCTATCACCTCTTATTTGTTTATATATATATATATATATATATATATATATGTATGTATGTATCACTCTCATTCTAAATCAATTTATTTCATTTCAATAAATTTTTTAATACTGTCATTCTAAATTGAAATGATGAAAATGAATTCATTAGCCTAACTACATGGATTTACACACACACACACACTTGGCTATCTCCATATATATATATATACATATATATATATATATATATTTCTAATCCCCCCTCCAAATTACTCCCTTTCTTCTCAAACCACCCCTAAATGCCCCCTTTCTTTTCATTAAATAGTATCTTCATATATATATGTATGTATACATACATACATACATACATACATATATATATGTATGTGTGCGTGTGTGTATACACACACACACACACACACACACATATACATATATATGTGTGCATGTGTGTGTGTGTGCCATTATTTCTCTTTTAGTTCTTAATTAATTACAACTCTATGTTTATATATTTTTGTAGTGTGCCTATAGCTTTTATGTAACCTTTGTTCATACATTCACTTATATACGCAGTTAAATATTTTCACTTTTTTATTGATTTTATGTTTTCTTTGATTATTTCTCATAAAATGTATTTATTTTCTTTTATTTCATAAGTTAATCGTTTCTTTATTTTGAAGGTGGTCATAAACATATTTACATTCCATTTTTATATCTTTGACTTTTGTATATGTTTAAGTCTTAAATTCAAGCAATTTATGTTTAGATTATACTAACATTTTCTCGTAAATGAATGTCCCCACCCATGTACCCCCTTTGAGCTTTATCCATTATAAGCAATCATTTGCTTTATTTAAATTGTTTAATTACATTTATTTCCTCTTAGTAAATTAAGTTATTTTTACAAATTAATTTTTTGATTACATTTTCATTTAAGGGTGTGGATAACTCCCTTGAATGATTTTTTCAAATAAAGATGGTTTGTTAATGGGTGTGGACTACCCCCCATGTTTAATGCCTTGAGTATATACAATAAAATACTCTAACTTATACACCATTAGCCATTGGATACTCAAGTTTGAGCACTTTCTCAAAATCTTTGGAAGTGCATACTCTCGTATTAACTTTTTGCAACTTTGTAATCGTGATTTTCTTTACTCTAGAATCTGGATGGTTGTGCTTATTCCTAGTAAAGCAATAACAAGCTAGGGAACACAAGAACTACCTATCTACCCAAATCAAGCTATATTGTTCTCTAACATATGGTTTATTTGGATGGTGGCAGGTAAGTGGACCTTGACCTTGGAGCCTAGACTACCTGACGGATTTGACATTTTTTGTACCAATTTTGTACATATTTCATGTACACCCAATTAATGAAAATTTTCTTATCTACCTTTATTTGAGCATTGTGTGCTATGTTGTTAAATGGTTTTATTTTTTTTAACACAAACACACCCAAACCTTGTTAACCCTTGGCCAAGTTAACCATGTGTCACGTTGGTAACCCTTGGTTGCGTTAGCCACATGGCACTTGCCATGTGTCACATTGGTAACCCTTGGCTAGGTTAGCCACATGGCACTTGCCACTTGCCAGATTGCTTGCTAAACTCTTATCAGGGTGTGTAGGAATGCGAGAATGAGGTTCTTGTACATCTCTACTTCAGGAATGACCTATCCCTTCCAAGTTTTACTTTGTGTTGGAATTTTCATAACTACACAATCATTGTGCCTTGTGCGTGATTGTTTTAAGATAGTTATGGAAATTCTAGTATGTGTCTAATTCCATTGAACAACCTAAAGATCATAAAAGAAATATCCACTTGGAAACACTTATGATATAATCCCTTTTGCAAATACTTATAAGCGACTTCCTCTTTGGGCTTTTCTAGTGCGGGGCACAACACCACTTGATGGGTGTCTTGCCCCCATCATGTGCTATCCCCTGGGTGAGGACGGGCACACACACACACACACATTTATGTATTACACACCACACACACACACACACACATTTGTTCACTTATACACACATTAATCCACTCACACACACACACACACGCGCATGTGCGTGCATGCATGCATACACGCATGTGAACACACACACACACACTATTACACTCAATATACTCTCTCTATATCTCTCTCTCTCTATCTTTCACACACACACACACCCCGCTCCCCTTAAGGACCCCTGTGATCGTAGGGTGTGCAAGAACCACTAGGTCTATCTAATGGACTACTAGGAGTTATAGGACTATACATGGACCACTAGGTTCATCTAATGGTGGGGGCTATTATGCAAGGGGGTGCATATTGGACCACCATGTCCACACACCATTGGAGTTACAAGGGACAATATGGAGTATTTGTTTTGAAGAAAGTATGTTCTCTTGAGTTTCATATGAGGTCCTTATAATTGAGATTTTATGTATGGAATCATGAGATAGATCAAGATAATAGTTGTTGCTATGGAAAACCCTCGATCTTTTACTTGAGGGGATGTGTCTTTGATGTACTAGATTGGAGCTAACTATGCTTTAAACTGTATGCTCTTGATGGATCCCTCCATTGGGTATCTAGGAGAAATTGTGGGATGAATGGAATTGAGAGTGCTCTCAACGGAAGCGCAACAGAAGAGGGAGAGAGAGAAACAGAGAGCCACACAAGTTTTTGGTGGGTGTAGAATAACTTTTCATTCATTTATATGTGTTTGAGTATTGTACATAACCGAGGTAAAGGCACAGTGACCTTTAATCCCCACAACCTCCCACTTAAAGGACAATGTGCCTTTAAGGGAGAACAACCAGTGAGCATACTATCCAATGCCCATCAATACACGACAATACTCAAACTGCTGACTGGGTAGACTCTTTGTCAGCATATCTGTAGGGTTATCATCTGTATGAACCTTGACAAGAGCTCTATGCACTTGTCCTCAAGTACCTCTCTTGATGCAATGGTACCTAACCTCAATGTGTTTGGTCTTTGCATGAAAGACCAGATTCCGTGCCTGGCTGAATAGCACTCATGGAATCACTATGCAATGTCAGTACACTTGTATGAATCCCCAAACTTTCCCACTAGCCGATCAAGCCATATAGCCTCCTTGCAACCCTCTGTGGCTACAACATACTCAGCCTCTATGGTAGACAAAGCAACACACTTCTGTGTGCAAGACATCCACGACATTGCACCACCTGCAAAGGTGAACACATAACCAAAAGTGGATCTCCTACTATCCACATGCCCTGCATAGTCTAAATCTGTGTACCAAAGTACATGCATGTCTTCTCTACCAAAGCAGATGCACATCTCCTTAGTACCCTTCACGTACCTCGTGATGCACTTAACTGCCTCCCAATGCCTCTTTCCTGGATTAGCCATATACCGGCTAACAACTCCCACTGCAAATGCAATGTTTGGTCTAGTAGCTATCATAGCATACATAAGACTCCCAACCACTGATGCATAAGGAACCTTGGCCATCATGGCCCTCTCCTCATCTGATTTGGGACTATCTGTATGACTCAGTTTCACATATGGAGGCAATGGAGTACTCATTGCCTTCCCCCCCTCCATATTGAAATGCTCCAATACTTTTGTAACATACTCCTTCTGTGAAAGACAAAGGAGTTTCCTACTCCGATCACGTGTGATGTGCATACCAAGAATATGACCTGCAAGTCCCAAATCCTTCATATCAAAGGCCTCATGCAACTTGGCCTTTAATGCATCTAGCTCATAAACATTCTTGCTAGCCAATAGCATATCATCCACATATAGTGCCAAGAGTATCAGGCTATTATCCTTAGCCCTTTTAGTGTAGAGGTTGTGATCAATTTCACTCCTTCTAAAGCCCTGGGACTGAATGAAAGCATCAAAATTATGATACCATTCTCTAGGTGCTTGCTTAAGACCATAGAGTCTCTTCTTCAGCTTGCAAAGCTAAATGCTCTTTGCCCTTTTCTTCAAAGCCTTCCGACTGCACCATGTAAATTTCCTCATGCAGATCCCCATGCAAGAAAGTCTTGACATTCATCTGCATAAGCTCCATATCCTCTATCACCACTAGGCCAAGCATGCATCTAAGTGTGGTCATCTTCACAACCGAAGAGAATATCTAATCAAAGTCCACACCCTTCTCTTGCTTGAACCCTTTAGCAACCAAACGGTCCTTGTACCTAGGCACACCATCACATGTGACCTTCATCTTGTAGACCCATTTACATGGCAATGCTTTCTTTCCATGTGGCAAAGAAACCAAGTCCCAAGTCTTATTCTTCATAAGTGAACTCATCTCTGATTGCATAGCATACTCCCACTTGCGTTGATCCTCGTGCATCATAGCCTCTTTGTAGTAAGAAGGCTCCCTGCAATCAGTAAGCATCACATAGTCTACCCCTGGAACAAACCTATCAGGCGGTTTGGACACTCTAGATGATCTTCTCAAGGGCATTTCAGCTTGCTGTCCCACTTGCATATCAGCACATTTGGCTCATCGTTTCCACTGATAGATGATCCATCATCTACCCTTGATTGTATACCTGTGGGAGTACTTGGTCGTACCATTTCTTGCACATTTGGTGCATGGACAACTTGCTATCTATCAACATATGCAGGTGGATTCACATCCTGGAAAGTGATTCTCCTCATTTCCACATCCCTCATGGGTGCCTTATGCATCTTCTTCTCATTGAAGACTACATCATGGCTGCATATGATCTTCTTTGCTTTTGGATCCCAGAGACAATAGCCCATCTCTCCACTTTCACCATAACCCAGAAAGATGCATTTCCTAGACTTAGGATCTAGCTTCTTTCCAAGCTCTTTTGGCACATGTGCATATGCCTCACACCCAAATATACACAAATGAGAGTAAGAGGGCTTCTTGCCACTCCATGCCTCTTTAGGAATACCACCATCCAAACTCTTACTAGGTGATCTATTGATCACATGCACTGCAGTCTTCATTGCCTCAGCCCAAAAACCACAAGAAAGACTTGCATTGGAAAGCATTCATTGCAACCTTTCTTGAATGGTACAGTTCATCTTTTCTGCAACTGGATTTTGCTCTAGAGTACGAGGGGATGTGAAGCTCCCTCTTAATCCCACGTGTATCATAGAAATGCTAAAAGTCAAGAGAGAGATACTCTCCACCATTGTCAGTCCATAAACATTTAAGCATTCTACCTGACTGATTCTCAACCAAGGCCAGCCATTTCTGAAATACCTGGAACACATCACTCGTCTGAGCTATAGCATAAGCAGACACTTTCCTAGTTGCATCATCAATGAATGTCACATAGTATTCAGCCCCGCCTAATGACCGTATAGGCATGGGACCACATACGTTTGAATGCACCAGATCAAGCTTTTCAAACTCTTTCTTTCCCCTTCTTTTATGGGCTGATTTAGTATGCTTCCCATAGAGACAGTGCTCACAAAATTCAGAATCAGAGTAACTTAAATGTGGTACATAACCCAAATGGCATAAGAGTTTCATCCCATTTTGGCTCATATGGCCCAACCAGCCATGCCATAAAGAAGTGCTTGGCTGCTCAGTTATTGCAACAACATGATCAAACACCCCTGATACATGTAAGGGATATAAAGTCCCACACTTGGCACCCCTGGCCAAAAGCTTAGAGCCCTTCTGAATTTTCCAACTCTAAAAGCCAAAAGTGGTGTGAAAACCAGCATCATTTGGCTGACCCACTGAAATAAGACTCTTGGTCAACTTAGGCACATGTCTCACATGTTTCAAAGTAAATGCAGACCCATTCGCAAAAGAAAACTTTATCACCTACTCCCACTATGTCACATGCATAGTCATTTCCAAGATGCACACAACCTGTCTTTCCAGTGTCATAAGTGGAGAACTATTCCCTATGGGGAGTAAGATGGAATGAAGCACCAGAATCCAAAATCCAATCCTGGGAATATCCATCATCTAAAGTGGTAAGCAACTCTGCAGATAAACTAGACATGAAGAGAACGTCATTGTCACTATCATGTGTGACTGCATTGATCTCCTCGATCTTCACTTTTCCTTTGTCCTCCCTTGGACTCTCTTCCTTTTGATTTGCACCCCAATTTGCATTCTTTTTCTTATCCTTTTGCTCTCTTTTCAGCTTCTCTTTTCAGCTTGTAGTAATCCTTTTTCATATGGCCCTTCTTGCCACAGTGGTAACAATCAATCTTCCGTGCCCTGGACTTGCTATGGGACTTTCCTCTTTCTTAAAACTTCCCCCTAGACTGTGATCTACCCCTTTGCACATTTAAGGCTGCATCCTGCTGCTTGTTGCCTTCCATTGACTTCTATCTAATCTCCACGGCCAACAAGCTACCAACCACATCATCAAAGTTCAATACTCCACCAGGTGTAGAGTTACTGATAGCAATACAAAAAGTATCTCATGAGGACGGTAATGAGCATAAGAGAAATATTGCCCTCATTTCCACATCAAAATTTAGCTTTTGAGCTTAAAGCTGATTGAAAATGATATTAAATTCATTCAAGTGCAAAGCTATGGATACTTCCTCCTTCATGTGCAGCTCAAACAATCTCTTCATGAGATAGACTTTGTTAGAGGCAGTCTCTTTCTCATATGTAGTACACAGCTTTTTCCATAAAGCTTCCGTAGTCTTTTCAGTGACTACTATGAAATAAACTGTCTCCCCAAGATGAAGTCTAATGGTAGACTTTGCCAATGCATCCAATTTGTTCCATTCATCTATGGACATAGCTGTAGGCTTAGCTACAATCCCTTGCAAGGGTTTTATCTACTTCTTTTGAATAAGCACATCCCTTATCTATTCTTTCCACAAAGAAAAGTTTGTCCCATCAAATTTTTTAATGCTGAACAACTCCTTTTCAGACATGGAAGAGGATGCCATGATGCAAATAAAGAAAAATCCCAAATGCTAGTGCTTGCAAGAGAGAATCACACCAAATACCAGGTGCACCCAAATATGTATACCACAATAGAGTGAAATATCACCAAAACTCAAAGCTCAAAGCATCAAAAGATACAGTTGACTCATGTGCATGTACTATGCATCCATATGAGCAAATCTAGCCTAAAAGAAAATGCCAACTACAATGGCAATCCAAAATGCCAATAAGTGCCAAATGGCTCAAGCATAAACAGCGTCCATGGGCATATGTATCAACAATATCTCATCCAAGAGAGCATAACACTATCAGTGCATCACCTGCAATGTGTCAAATCTGGCCCTGAGCATAAAATAGCATCCCACAAGGCAATTTGGGCCTATCAACGCATCCAATAAGGATCGCAATGCATACAAATGGCCTATGAATCATCCATTGCAACCCAATGCACACCACGAATAAGCACACATGGCTCAAACTGCAACCAGAGTGATCATTAAGTTAGAATCAAAGGGTGAATTAAAAGGTACAAGACCCTCTATACTTGTCATACTAATCGAGGTCCAAGCCACACTGCTCAAGAGGATTGCCCACACAACTCGAGGACGTGTACTCAGGTCGCTGCCCTTTGTATTCCTTTTCCACAATTTTTTTAGTTGGATTTTTTTGTGTGTATATGTTTTTTCTCGAGAATGGATGGATATGGTGCTAGCATTCAAAACTCTAGTCATTTGCATAGTGGTTGTCCCTAGAAAGGTGGCAATTTCATAATTTTTGGCACACAAATTATACCCACCCGCAATCCAAGTAGTTGCAATATTGGGTTGTAGAACTATGGAGGGAAGCTTGGAGATGCAACACTGTTGTCTTAGATCGATGCATAGCGGGCTCTTAGTTCCTTCTTATGAAATGCTCAGTCTCATGGGATGATTAGTTTCTGCCTATAAAGGGGTACATGTCATGTTGGAGACCTACCATGAGAGAGATCCTGAAACTTTTGTTTTGGTTAGCACCTGTGCTTAGCTTCAGGTTCATGGGAAAAGCCTTGATCAACTAGCCTGTTCTGAAAAACTTGCTCATATTTCACCTTTGCCCTTGAGATTACTATCGGTTAGCCTCCTTGCAAAATGAGACTCGATAGCCTTGTCAAAACTCGATGTCTGTGGATGTTTATTCATTGAATTGGCTTTGAATAATCTACCAAGGAGGGGCTCTTTTAAGCACATGCTCTGTCTTTTTACTTCTTCGTAGAGCGCACGGTCTTAAAAGTTAATGGTTCTATGAGTTTGTTTGGAGACTCCATGCACATGGATTGTCAATGATCAAAATTCTTGCATTGCAGATTTTCTTCCATCGGTAAACATTTTCTTCCATCCTATGTAGCTACTAGGCCGAGATCCTCCAAGCCTTCTCCTTTGTGGGCCTTTGTGTTTACGATATCCTTTAGGATCTGAGTTTGATTTGCAATTCGTGGATGTGGAAATTGACTCAGAGGGATTTATTGTGCATCAATAGCGTTGCTAAATGATGGGGACCAACAGAAATAAATGCCAACCACATGAAGATCGAGCCTCATATAGAAACTCAAACCCGATCGCCCTTCTCCTAGAGAGGCTCTGCAACCTTAGGAAAAGGCACCTACAATGATTTCACTTGAAGCTTTAACTACCAACCCAAGTTGGGAAGGACTTAGTCTTGGATTTTGGAGTTTAGTACACTATTGCGACCCAAACAAACTATTTCAGAGACTTGCACACAGAGATGTCCTCTTGAGTGCATATATGCATAGCATGCATACTGAGTTCCCCTTGAGCCTCTTGTGTGGCTAGCAGCATTGCGTATGAGAGTGAAAAAATGTAGAATGAGGCAATGATACCTCTCATAGCGTTGGTGCATTACGAAGATAGAGTCTCCCATTGCATTGTTCTTCATATGTTTATCTCATGTAGGCATCAATTTCACACTTGCATCAATTATTCACCCTAGCATCAATTTCTTATACTCTTCAGGAGTTGCAAGAAAAGTTGCATGAGGGCCACCGTGTCCCATGTGTACTGGGTCATTGTTTGCTTGGTGTAGGCATTTTTGGTGAGGTTTAGAGAATTTTCTGTATATAGGTATCTTGCAGGACCCATAACTATTTCATTGCTCAATGAAATTCAGCAAACTTTGTCTTCAAGTCTTAGTATACATTACAAACTTGAACATGAGACCAAAAAATGATGGAATAAGCATTTGGAATGATACCATTAATGCATTACAAGTGCTATGTTACATGTGAAGCATGCATCCTGAAGACTATAGGATAGAGCAATTTATTCAACAACATCAAAATTTTGTTAGTACATACATGCACCCAAGTAATCATTCAAAAATACACTATGTGAGCTTCTCCTCAACCCAAGGAAACACCTAAATGAGAACATTAGGCATGGATTAGCGGGCCTCCAATGTTGTGCTAAAGTGATGCTTGCCCATTTGAGGGCACGCTCCATAACTTTTTTTTTATTTGTTGAAAACCAAGACGAATTGAAAATTTGGAATCCAAACTAGTGGGACTACTACATGGTGGTCTTAAAAGATTGATACTTGTTGGTATTGATATCTAGATTCACCCTAAAATGAAAGAAGTTGAAATTTTGCAATTTGTGCATGTGCAAAGATCTTTTAATAAATCCAACACTATTTACAATTTTGAATTGTTTCTTTTTCCATGCACTCGCTTGCTATATGGCTCATAAGCATGACAAAGGTTATTGCATTTCATAATACATGGCATCAAACCCGATAGCATGCCCTTTGGCCTATTTGTATTTTGAAGCATTTCAGGCCACATTGCAATTGTTTGGCGTGTATCGTTGGAGGGGGGAAGACTGGTGGCTGAAAATTTTGCTACTCCCATGAATCTTGGATTTCCACACCTCTCACCCATCAAATCTTGGAGGAGTAAGTACCTTCAACCTGTCTCTGCCTTGCAACACCTTCACATGACCTTGTATCGTCTTTGGTTTGGCATTGTCGTCTTTCGGGTAAGTTCTTTTCTATTCTTTGCTCGCCTCACAAGCTAGCTTCTCTCTGTTTCGTTTTGGCATTGTTGTCTTTCACTTATCATCACCATGTCAACATGCAACTCGGCATGGCTTGCAAGAGAAGTAGACGGAGGATGTGAGATAGGAAAGCTAAAAAGCTTGGTCAAGGCACAAGGAAGAGATTGCAGGTCGAGGAAAGAAACGGCACGATATCAAAACGGAAATGGAAGACACTTTTGCAAAATTTATGAAGGGAGAAACAATGAGAACAAAGAAGACTCCTTGGAGAGCAACAGCCCCAGCAAGAAGTAGCTACAGATGCATGCATTTGATCATTGCCATCAGAGCAAAGAATTTGGTGGTAGAAAGCAACATCAAGCCATTTAGGTGAATACCAGTCTCGAGTCTTCATAAGATTTAGCTTGCACCCTAAAGCTCATAGAGTGACAACCCTACCAACACCAAGCTATTTTTCTTTTTGTAAATGCATTAGCCTATAGATAGCACCTTAAGCGATAGCTGCAATGATGGGCGGTGGAACTCTTCTCCTTTCTTCTCCTCTCTTCACCCCTCTCTTTTCCTCTTCCATCCTCTCTTTTCCTTCACTCCTCTTTTTTCCCTTTCTCTTATTTTCGCATCCTCTTTCTCCCCCCTCTTTTCCCTTTCTTTTTCCTCTCTTTTCTCTCTTTTCCCTTCCTCTTTTTTCCCTCTATTTTCCTCTTTCATCCTCTCTTTTTCCCTCTTTTTTTCTCTCTTTTCCTCTCTTCTCCCCTCTATTATTTCCTCTCTTCTCCCCTCTCTTCTCTTATTTCCTCTCTTATCCCCTCTCTTCTCTTTTTTCCCCTCTTTCTCCCCTCTCTTTACCTCTTCCATCCTCTCTTTTCCTTCACTGCTCTTTTTTTTTTTTTCATTTCCTCTTCCATCTCCTCTTTTCCCCTCTCTTTTCTTCTCTCTTTTCCTCTCTTCTTCCCTCTCTTATTTCCTCTCTTCTCCTCTCTTCTCTTATTTCTTCTCTTCTCCTTTCTCTTCTCTTTTCCATCCTCTCTTTTTCTCCCCTCTCTTTTCCTCTTTAATCTCTTTTCCTCTTTCTCCCCTCTCTTTTCCTCATTCTCCCCTCTCTTTTCTGTCCCTCTTTTTCCCCTCTCTTTTCCTCTTCCATCCTCTCTTTTCCCAGGCTCTCCTTTCTTCTCTCTTTCCCTCTCTTCTCCCCTCTCTTACTTTCCTTCTCTTCCATCCTCTCTTTTCCTTTAGTTCTCTGTTTCCCCTTTCTCTTATTTCACATCCTCTTTCTTCCCCCTCTTTTCCCTCTCTTTCTCCCCCATCTTTTCCCTCTCTTTTTCCTCTCTTTTCTCTCTTTTCCTACCCTCTTTTTCCACTCTCTTTTCCTGTTCCATCCTCTCCTTTCCCCTCTCTTTTCTTCTCTCTTTCTCTCTCTTCTCCCCTCTCTTCTCCCCTCTCTTTTCATATTCCCTCCTCTCTTTCCCCCTCTCTTTTCTCCTCTCTTCTCCCCTCTCTTATTTCCTCTCTTCTCCCCTCTCTTCTCCTCTCTTCTCTTATTTCCTCTCTTCTCTTTTTTCCCTCTTTCTTCCCTCTCTTTTTCTCTTGTTTCTCCACTCTCTTTCCAAATAACAAATAACAAAGAGAGGGATACAACATAATCTCATCATGCATAGAGCATAACAAATAGCGAAGAGGGGTTACAACAAATATCCAAGAGAGGGCTACCTCTCATATACTAGAAACTGTAATTACCTCTCATATACTAGAAATAAATATCCAAGAGAGGGCTACCTCTCATATACTAGAAACTGTAATTACCTCTCAAACGGAGTACTTTATAAACTATAAAGACATTCTTCATCGTTTCTTCGATGAAGTGCTACCCTTTCTTTTGTCATCTCTCTTGTTATTCTTATCCTTCACCTCTTTTTTCTTTTGCTCCTTAGCCCAAGGAGCTTCCTCGGGCGTGTGGCCTTCCTCCTAGATGAAGCTCTGCATCTCCTCAATAGAATACTCTAGGATCTCCCTATCGGTCTTGTCCTGGTCGGAATGATCCTCGCCCTTGGGCATGTGTGTTTGGACACAGATGTACACCAAGGAGAGATGGTACATCTACCTCCCGATCCTTCATATCATAATATTAATTGTACAACTCCTTCAAGTATGATACCATAGCTTTTTTGCTTGGGGCCATGGGGAGTAGCAGAGAGAGAGAGCAAAGAGAAGGGAGCCACGAGAAGGGAGTAGTGTGAGAAGGGATATAGCAGGGGAGTGGTTTGAGACAAAGAAGAGGGGAGGGGAGACTTTAAACATTAAGGGAGGATGAAGTAGAGAAGTGATAGGCAAAGAATCAAACGTACAAAATCTAAGGAGGATAAAGCAAATAGGGTGATAAGGGACATGATTGGTGTAGATTGTGGAATAAAGGAGAGTGGATGTAATAAACTTTCCTAGAATTATCTTTTAGGAATATATTGGCTTGTGCAATATATATAATTTTTTGAATAGAGGTGAATGTGAATGTAGCTTGTTTGTACCCTGAATTCTTTTACACATCTTGAATGAGTGCCTTGATATGATTTGTAATGTGTTTTTTATGCCTGTATATGGTTCTTTTTTTCAAACAAATAAAAAATGGAACACCCTCCTCCATGATAGTCTTTTGAAAACCCCAACCCAGTTCCCCATGTTGCTGTTATTCGGGACATCCAAACTCTGCTCACATGTAGCAAAAAAGATTGCGCATGATGTAGATTAGGTGAAGTTTAATGTCGACGTGCATATGCATGGGTGGGGTCCAGATCGATCGCGCATGGAGCGGCGGGAGGCACAAAACAACCTATGGGATCTCCATAAGCTTTAGAGAGACCACTTTGAGTGACTACTTGTAATAGTAAGGAGGACACTATATCAAAGACATAACGATTTGTGTAGACATCTTCTTGAACTGCAAGTACATGGTCCAAGAAGAGTAAAATTACGTATTAGAAGAAGTGGAAGATGAGGTCTCGAGTGTCCTGTCTAGTGGTGGTGAGGAGGAGGAAAGTACCTTGGATAGTAATGCAAAGCAATAGACCTCTTTTGGAAATTTTGGAGAATGTCTCTTTTGGAGACAAATTTTGTTTAAGAATACTAAAATTGTGAGAATTTTGGTATATGAAAACTCTTTTGGATATAAATTTTGTGCTTGAACACTCTTTTGGACCCAAATTTGGTATATAAATACTCTTTTGGATACATATGGTAATGTAACTTATGGAGATGTATGATAATATACGATGGTCTTAAGTAAATTGTCTTTTCATAGTTTTAGTAAATTGAACTTGAGTTTTAAGTAGTAAATTGTCTTTTAAGTAAAGTGTAAGTACTATCTTTCCCCATGGGCCAACTGCTCTCGAGCCTACCCCTGCAACTACCCCTCACTGAACTCCTTTGCTAGAAGCCCATAGCTTCACCGGGAGTCTCGATGAGTTTGTCACATCCATGAGTGACATGGAGGCAGCGAGATTCTTCTCTCTCTTGTCCCAGAGGACCTCAGCTACTATTTCCTCTCTTACACCCCTTGAGGGTATATCAGGGACATGGATAGCTTTATCTATTTGACAGTCATCCTTATAGCCCCTTCCGAGGGGTTATCACCTAGGCATACCCATTGTAGGTCTAGAAAGAGTAGTAAGGGTTAAGGCTGCTGTGGTGGCTCGAGGTATGTAGAGGAGTCTGCACACTCACATCCCTACAGGTCTCCCCTTCCTCATGAGATGCACTACTGATCAGGTCCCTTGCCCTCTCCACTCATAAGCTGTAGCACCCCAGAGACCACTTGCTCCCTTACTCTCGCTCCTTAATCACTCGCTGCACCCCTCGCTTTGGCTTTGTTACTCCATCCACCATGAATCCTTCAAACTTTGTTTTGCTCAAGGACCTTTCCTACAGAGTGAACAATGTTGGGGAGGTTACATAGGATGAGGATTGGAAGGCGGTCACAAGATACATGAGGAGGTTGGTGGACACCCACTTCCCCAATGATATATTCAGACCTTGGAACCAACAAGACAAAAAATCCAAGGAAGCCTTCATAGAAGCCCTCAAGAGACAATTTTTGAGTCCTAAAGGGTTTGAGTTTGAAACAAATCTCAATATTTTGGCACTTCTACCCTTTTGTAGTAGATTGCCTTGGTGGATTTGCCATTTTGGAGTTCGGCACTTTTGCCATTTTGTAGTGCACTAGCACATTACTTTGGCGGATTTGCCATTTTGTATCATATTGCCATTACTTTGTAGACTTTGTTTGCAAATTTGTAATGTATATCTCCGCATTTGTAACATTTAATCGTGGTTTTAATGAGAAAAAAAATTATGCAGGGCAAGATAGGAATGAAACAAGCCCCATCCTGCCCCACATAAATTTTTTTAGCTTCTATAAAAACGTCGGTATATGCTGACGCCTGTATCGACACTATAGTGTTGGTATATACCGATTCCTATATCGACACTGCAGGCATATTTTACCGACTGTGGCACTGACTCTTGCACTGACGGTTTCTTTGCAACGTCCACACCAATGGACTTTGACACTTTCCACTTGTTTTTTTTAAGAAATTATTCATATTTAGCATCGGTATTAGTGTTGAAAAGCGGCCCACATATCTACCAACATAGCTCTCACCAATGGTATCTAGTTTCACAACATTTTGATTGAAATGGGTTTTCCCTTTCAAGAAACATTTGCATTAATTGCAATACTAAATCTTCCATCTCCATTGCCAAGAATGTCACATAGAATGATCAAACAAAGCACATCAACCTTAAATACCACTTTATCAAGCACACATCGCCTAAAAGTTGCTCACACTTTGTTATGTTGTTAGTCAAGACATGATCGTAAACATGCTCACAAAATCTCTTCCGACTAAAACTTGATGTGATGAAGATGTGATAGTCTTGGACTTATCGAGCCAGTGACCTCTATAGTAGATGACTCACTTAGAGTTAAGGTCTAGAGCTAAAGAGGTGTTAGCACTATCTGACTCTAGTCTAGTTCATTTACTAGCAGGTAACCCAAGATATAGTGGTAGATATTATGAGGAATGAGTAATGATTATTGGACTCATCTGCCTCACTAAATAACTGATCATATAATGGCTGACTATATGTATGATTTAGTTTACTTTAGATCCAATTGATTCACAATTCCTTCTAGTTTCTCTCTCTATCATCCATGTGTGCAAGCTCTCCTTCTATCTAAATTCACATACAGCTTCAAGACTACATTGAGATTCTTTCCTCTACTTTTCAAAGAAGCAAAAATTGTTAGGCAATCATGATTCTGGTAGAGATAGGATGCCCAAGGGACCCTTTGACTGCAAAGGTATCACTAATGACATATCTATTTAAATCCCTCCCTCCCAAAGAAAATCCAACTATTTTGAAATCATATTTTCCATCCATGGTCTATAGGGCATATCCCCAAGGGTTCACTTAAAAAGATCTAAGAAATATGTAAGACAACATGTACAATCAATAGAAGGGGTTTTATATTTTATGAACTTATAGAAAACATACATACATAAGGGGTTTTTTAATTCAAAAAGTAGAAATTTTCAGACATAAGGGATACTTTAATCATCTCAAAATTTACAAAAGGGGTGTATATAAGCTACAAAAATATATAGGTAGGGGGGTTTTTTAATACTCTTTGATCACACGTGCTATATGGGGCTTTTGTGTAGTGGCCCCCCTGGGGGCATATATCAAAGAGGTAGATAATGTCCAACTAGCAAAGCCATGAAAGAAATGGTGGCTGAGTGTCTTTGTCTAAATCCTGATAAATCACACCTACTCTCCACCTACTATTGGATAATAATGTATTCACAAGTGAAACCATATGGAAGAAGAATTGCTAAAAGTTATATTTTTTTGGGGGTTGCAGTTACTTATAAACCAAGGAAAATGCATTTCCTTGCCAGTGCCTACCTCCTCTAGCCAGTGCCTGCCTCCTCTAGCTAGTGCCTGCCTCCTCTAGCCTTAACTATCATACAACTAACCTATCATATTCATGAATGTAAGGTGTGAGGAATCTATTGGTACATGAGTCTTCAAAGATGAAAAAGATCTCATTGGATTACACTATTGAGCATGTCAAGGTGGCTTGATTTGATAGATTAGAATATGTGAACAATTACATCTTGGATAGCAGGAGATAAAACTAAGTTTAAAAACTTGACAAGTCTCGAGTAAAGGAACAGAGATGGAAATCCACAGCAATAATGACATTTTTTCTACCGCTTGTCTTGAGCTTGATGAAGCCATTTTGCAAGGGGTCCCTTGGCGACCCAAGATTATAATAGATGAGATTGATCACTTGGAGGAGGAACATAGAGTTCCCAAGAGTGTCATTCACAAGGTCATATTGCAAGAGGAACTGTGGGAAGGCCTTTAATATTATAAGAACCCACAGTTTGCAAAGTATGCTGCCAAAATCTCCCACTATGTGAAGTGTCGGGCCCTTGTCTTGGAATCCTTGCATAAATATAAAGTCCTTCAAAGATCTCGTACTTGATCTCTTGGAATCTTGGATATAAATTAACCACGATTTTTTTAGGGGCTGACCACCCCACTAATATAGTCAGCTGAGTCAATAGAACTTGAGCTAAGTAGTAAATTGTCTTTGTATTTATCCATCCTTAGATACAATGGTGGTCTCTTTTCAAAATGTAGAAGAGAAAAACTTGGTTGTATACTATCCATGTATATAACTTTAAGGGTTGACTATACATTTGGCTTTTCTATATAACTTTATGTTTAAAGTAATAATTTTCCATTTATCCATCCTTGGATACCTCTTTTATGACTGCTTCACTCAGCTAGACTTTATAATTTGAAAATGGTGCATTTAGTTGGATTCAAAGGTTCTATTTTCTTATGACTATTTCACTCTATTGGACTTCATAATTTCAAAATGTTTCCCTGAGTTGGATTTTATAATTTGATGGACATTTTCCAATAATACTGTATGATTCTATAGCTTGCAATTCATTTAGGATTTGTGCTCACCAGCTCGGTGGCTGAAATCTGACAATAGATAAAGAGAACCAGCCTAAAGGGGACTATTTTAGTATAGTACTTTGCAATAATATGATTCGTTTTAGGATAGCAAGGCAGTACTACAAGATAAGTGGTCGCCAACATAGTGGTTGGTTGCGCACTAGGATGTTAATTACCACTATCATGGTGGCTTGCTTCTATAATTTTACATGAATTGGTTGGCTGCACACTAGGATATTAACTGCCATCACCATGGTGGTTTGCTTCTATTATTATGAGATGAATTGGTTGGTTGCATAGTAGCATATTAACTGCCACCAGTACAGTGGTTTGCTTCTATTATTACAAAATGAATGGCCTGTAATTCATTCGTTTAGGATTTATGGTCACTCGTGGATTTGTGGTCATAGCTCGGTGGTTGAAATTTGACAATAGTTAAAGAGAACTAGCCTAAAGGGGATGCCACAAACAAATGCATTTTCTAATATTTCATCAGCCCAGTGGTTGAAATCTAACAATAGTTAAAGAGAACTAGCTTGTTTGTGGGAGCTATTTTCCTTGTGTGCAACCAAGGAAAATGCAATTGGATCCCATGACGTGCGATTAGATGACTAAAAGCAAGCATGATGGTTGTTTGGGATATACTAAAAACAATTGTGGGGTGAATCTATCATTTGGGATTTACCAAAACAAGCATGGTGGTTGTTTGGGACACATGATGAGGATCCAAGTGGCTTTTCTTATGACACATGATCAAGATCCAAGTGGCCTATAGGCTGCACATTCATTGGGGTGAAATGGGCATCCATCGCCATGAAGCAATGCTCCAATATAACGAGATCTTAAGTCATTCACAACTTGCCTGCACAGGTCAAAGCCTATGTGTGTTTGGCAAATTGGCAACAACAAAAATTCATGTCTTTGAGTTTCCAAATGTATCAAGGCTTCCAATGCTCAAACTTCCTCTAGCAAATTGAAATGTCAGGATTTTGATCCATAAAATTGAGATACAATCCGTTTGCTGACTCAAGATGTAGGTCCTCTTTTCGCACTGCTATGAGGAAAACAAAGCAAAATACAGTATGTGCGAAAACATGGTCTAATTAAACTAATCAACCTTCAGGAAAACAAAACAATTTCAACCCCCTAGGCTAGTTTTATATAGTCATATATGATAAGGTACTAGCAAAACAAAACAATTTCAACCACCGTGTTGGTTTAGGATAGTCACAATTTCAACCACCAGGCTAGTTTAGGACATGGTCACAATTTCAACCACCGAGCTCATTTAGGACAGTCACTATTTTAACTATCGGACTGGTTTAGCTTGACAGTCACAATTAGACAATAACAAGTATATTGCTTTTCATTTTTGAATTTCACAATTAGAAAATAACAATATATTTCCTTTCATTTTTATCCCAATATATTGCTTTTCATTTCTTTAATTATGTTCAACACAATTTGAATTAGGTATGTTGTTTGACTTGAAACAGCACCGGGCTGAATCACATTAATTCTAAACCATCCCGGTCCAGAAATTAAGTTGTATATGACCTAAGGGAATTAAATTTAACTAATTTAAGTACTAAGAAACACAGTAACTTCAACCACCGAGCTGGTCAACAACTAATGTCTATTTAACCACACTGATGTTTGAGCTGAACCAGCCACGGTTGCATGAGGTTCCTATTAGATATCAATGCTCCACTCTCGTGTAACTACGCGGGAACCAGCTAACTCTACTTGTAAGCCCCCCATATGAGGAGAAGGCATTTGAGTAGCTCGGTTATCCAGTAGGTCCTAGTTTAAACACCAGATGGGGGCCATGTATGGCCTGATGGCTGGACGGAGTTGGCACACTGCCAACTAGGCTACATGCAAGTGCAAGAAGGCATCCCTTGACTGACCGCACTAAGGGTAGACAGAGCATTTCTTAGGGCAGCCCACTCTCAGATTGCAGGGCCTGTTTGGAATCCCAGATGATCTCGGATGGCTGTAGGCCGAAAGGTGACTATAGGTCAATTGCTTTATTTTGTGCACCGGTTCTATCGTGTGGTCGGTGGCCTAATCCCTAGTCGACCATTTTTGGGCAGACTAGGTCGATCACCACATTGGGTTTAACCGACTACGGCTAGTGGCTATATAAGAGCAAGCTCGTGAAGCCCATTTCATCACTAGCTACAGCAACCCTAATTCCTTAGCATCCAGCCTCCATCCTCTACTGTTTCTAGCTCACCATCGAAGCTTCTTTCATAGGAGCGCACGGCTGGGAGGCAGCACCATCTATTGTATCAGTTCTACAGTAATCAAATTTTTTATTCTCCATACTATCTGATTTTCTCTCTTGCATACGAGATCCTATTATCTGTTGAGCACAGACGTTGTATTGTTTTCTTACAGTTCCAACCACCGAGATAGTTTAATAAAATAACAATATATTGTTATCCTGTTGTAAAATATATGTTGTTACTTTTAGCTAAACCACCAACCACGGTTGCATGATGTTCCAACCACTAGGCTGGCTTAAGACAATCACATTAAGTTCAAGCTAGCCTGGTTCTAGTGTTTGAGCTAAACCAGCCACGGTGGCATGATATTCTAACCACCAAGTTGGTTTAGGACAATCACATTAAGTCCAAGCTAGCCTAATAAACTATCCCAAAGCTGAATCATCACAAACAACCACCGAGCTAGTTTAGGCAACCACTGGCTTGCGTTGTCTCAAGAAATGAAACAAGTAAATTATTCCCAAAGTTCAATCACAAACTGGGATGGTTTAGGAAACCAGTGACTTGCATTGTATCAAGCATCTATATGATGCGCTTGTCAAACATCTTACGTCCCATCTGCTTTCTATGGATGTCCTTATTATTTGGAGAAACTCTCATATTTCTGTGCCGAAATGTCACCACTATTGCAATGAATTCCACACACTTAAGCTATCTCTCCTTTCTTGCGTTATATTGAAGCACATAGACTACTCAGATTGAGATGATTGGGCATTATTTCCGCTCGAAGCACGTTCTTACCTAGAAATGATGTTTCATGGCATCGGATGATCCCGCTCGAAAGAGGAGGTGTTTTATGTCTTGACCCTATAAAAGAGAGGACATACCATTTTAAGAAAATTAATTAGTGAAAGGATGAGTTTGGAGAAGCAACATTCCAAAGGGTACGGATTGAGTAAACAAAAGGAAGCCTACAAACATTGTCAAGGAGAAAGCATGAAAACGATAGGTAGAGCTTTCATACTCTTCTCTTTCATGATTGTTTTTCATGTATTGTTCCTTCCTTTAGAGAAAGAAAAGGAAAGGAAAGGAGGAGAGAAACATAAGAGAAAGGAAAGGAAAGGAAAGGAAAGGAGAGAAACTTTAGAGAAAGAAAAGGAAAGGAAAGGAGGAGAGAAACTTTAGAGAAAGGAAGGGAAAGTGAAAGTAAAGGAAGGGAAACAAGATGAGAGGTAGAAAGAAAGACAAAGAAACCAAACAAAATTGAAATAGAAAGGGAAGAGAGGAATTCTTGCCTTGAGATGAAGAGGGAGCTGCAGCAAGTCTTGTAGGTGCAGGGGACAATGTAGGAGAGGATGGAGAGGTGGGAGGGGGAGGGAGGAGGCACGACTGAGGAGGCAAGGGTTGTGGGTATTCGCGAGCCAAAAGCAAAAGCAAGGGAAAAGAACACATGAAAAAAAGAATGGCATTGCAGGACGAACACGGGTTTTGGATTTCCAAAAATCATCTGTATGACTATGGGTATATAAAAGCAGAGTGTCGGTATGGTTGTTAGTATATACCAATGCCCATATTGACAAAATAGGGCCTTTCTAGGGATTTAGGGCTTAGGGTTTTTGGGGGGTCTTGGCAGATTTCAGGGGGTGAGTGGGTGTTTGAAGGGATTTAGGCCCTGGGGTGTTCGGTGAAAGAGAAGGGATTAGGGGGTTTGTGGAATTTGGTGTTTGGGTATCTAACTTGACTTGGGGGGATGGTTGTGGATGTGTGCAGGTGGAGAGGATGAGTATTGATAGCTCATCGAATAGGGGGCCACCTCCTGAGAGTTTGGAGTGGCTTCATGAGAGATTTCCTTGTCCTTGCATGCATTGCAGGTGAGGGGTTTGTCATCAGCACCATATTGTCATGCGCCACTTGCAGATGTATGGAGAGGCGCCACTAGAAGAGGATATTGGTCGACATGCTAGGACATCATTAGTAAACCAATGACATTTAAATGATTCATGGATATTTATATTGCTTGTCCTTGTTGCATACACTAACCTTGCATCATTATATTATACAAGATGAGGAGAACAGCAAGGGAGCATGTTCACCACCACCACAGTTGATCGGGATGATCTTGAGGATGATCCTCTAGAGGAGGATGAGGGTATGGTGAACATGATGGATTCTTTTTTTGGAGGCACCATGGGAGATGGGGGTTAGATATCTGAGCATGAGATCGTGATGCGAGATTTGGCATCAACACTATTGTATGATGGTGTGAGGATGTCAAAACTACGAGATTGCCCCTTGCAAGCAAAGTATGGATGGTTAGACACAAGTGTCTCAGCCTTCATGAGGTTTGGAGCCTTGAACTTAGTATCTCATTCCTAATTGTTCTAATTAGTTAGTATCTCATTCACAATTTTCTTCGATATGCAAATTGTAATAGGTTGCTCTAGAAGATGTTGCCTATCCCAAAAACCATGCCCAATTCTAGAGACAAAGCAAAGAAGATGTTGATGATGGTTGGGATGGATTATGACTCCCATCCATGCTTGCCCTAAGCAAGATTGTATTTTGTTTCATCACGAGTAAGGCGATTTGGCTAATTTCTTAGAGTGTGGAGACTTGTTGGGAGAGATGATCCCAATGAACATCCTAAGACATTTTCCCATCATCCCCAAAATACAACAAATGTTCAAATGCAACTGTAGTAGATTGTGCTACTTGGAAGAATATAGACAACATGTGGTCGGGGACTTTGCAAGGGAGCCACACAATTTACATCTTGGGCTCACAATGGATGGCATGAACCCTTTCGAGTTACACTCCACATCTTGGTCGACATGGCCCATAGTCTTGGTGAAGTATAATATCCCATCATGGATAACAATAAAGAAGGGACACCTCATGCTTGCACTACTTGTGTGGGGGTAGCATAAGGCCAAAAATATGGACATGTACATGGCACCCTTTATCAAGAAGTTGCAGATCCTATGGAGGGGTATACGTGTCTTTGATATTTCTAGAGCCTCGAGGTGGAACCGCAAACATATGCATCAGGGGAATTTTGATGTGGACCATGCATGACTATCTAGGATTTGGGGAGTGCACAGGTACATGATTTTGCATGCCTATTGATACCTTTATGATTCTATTTGGTGTGATCTATGCCTGTTTAATGACCTGTGTGTCCATGCATATATGTAGGACTATCTTCATGTGGATATGTTGAAGGCATAGCCTCCACCCACATGGAAACTTCATTCTTGCTTCCGTTGAGAGCACTCTCAACTGGTATCAGAGCCCGGGTGATCTAGCTAAGCGTGCGTGAATGCCTGGAAGCTTAGCAGGTCTGTGGGAGGAAGGAAAAGCTCTGTGGGAAGCTTTGTGGGTGACTTTACTTGCATTCAAGTGTGCAGAGACCTTGGAGGAACCTTTAGAAAAGTCACTTTGGCTTTGCGAAGTGGTTTTGAGAGCCTATTAAGTGTTTTCAAAGAAAAAGTAATTTTTTGAGCTTTTCCTTGTTCCTTTCGATGATAGAGACTCTGTATTGACTTGTAGAGGCAACTATTGCTTGCTTTTGGTGTCCATTTTACTTCAGGAGCTTGGAAACACCTTTATTCTTGAATCTAGGATCATTTCATTGGATTTCTGACTCACTGTGTCAGTTTCTGTGTTTTTCTGCCTGGGTGTTGGAACTCAAGTTTGGACAACCATTTGCAGATCTGTCAGTTCCGGTGGACTCAGGAGGTCCTAAAACTTCTATGTTGCTCATCATTCACACTCCGGTGGAGTTTACAAACAACTCTGTCGCCCAAAAACCCTACCTGTCAGTTCTTGCACGATTCGGTGGAGTATTTTTAGAGTTATAGATCTCTGTGTATTCGATTTTGTCTCTCTGTTATGCATTTCTCATTCTAAGGTTTTGAAACTTAGATTTATGCCACATGGTAGTGGATAAGTGTTGACTTCCATTTCTCACTCATCGGTTAGGATTTTGGAGTTCCAGCAAAAGAGAGATATTTGTAGATTTTCTTGCTGAGTCCGATTATGCAATGGTGCCCATGTTTTGAGGCATCTCAGGTTCTATTTTCAGTAGTGGTCTTTTTCGTAGGACCATGATTTCTTGAGCATACCTTATGCAGATCACTCTGGTTGCAGTTTGAGCCATGTGTGCTCATTTGTGGTGTGCATTGGGTTGCAGTGGATGATTTATAAGCCATTTGGATGCGCTGATAGGTCCAGATTGCCTTGTGGGATGCTATTTTTATGGGCGCTTTGCACATGGATGCTATTTTATGCTGAGGCACAGCTTTGACACATTGCAGTTGATGTACTGATAGTGTTATGCTCTCTTGGATGAGATATTATTGATGCTTATCCCATGGATGGTGTTGATGCTTGAGGCATTTGGCACTTATTGGCATTTTGGATTGCCATTACAGTTGGCATTTTCTTTTGGGCCAGATTTGCTCATATGGATGCATAGTACATGCACATGAGTCAGCTATATCTTTTGATGCTTTGAGCTTTGAGTTTTGGTGATATTTCACTCTATTGTGGCATACACATTTGGGCACCTGGTATTTGGTGTGATTCTCTCTTATAGGCACTAGCATTTGGGATTTTGCTTTATTTGCATCATGGCATCCTCTTCCATGTCTAAAAAGGAGTTTTTTAACATTAAAAAGTTTGATGGGACAAACTTTTCTTTGTGGAAAGAACAGATAAGGGATGTGCTTATTCAAAAGAAGTAGATTAATCCCTTGGCAGGGATTGAAGCTAAGCCTGCAAATATGTGTGAGGATGATTAGAATGAGTTGGATGCATTAGCAAAGTCTACTATTAGACTTCATCTTGCAGAGTCTGTTTATTTCACAGTAGTAAATGAGCAGACTACAAAAGATTTGTGGAATAAATTGTGTGCCACTTATGAGAAGGAAACTACCTCTAATAAAGTTTACCTCATAAAGAGGTTGTTTAAGCTGCAGATGAAGGAAGGGGTCTCCATTGCTTCTCACTTGAATGAATTCAATATTATTTTCAGCCAGCTTCAGGCTCAGAAGATGAATTTTGATGCGGAGACTAAGGCAATATTTCTCTTATGTTCATTGCCATCCTCATGGCATACCTTCTGTACAGCTATTAGTAACTCTGCACCTGGTGGAGTACTAAAATTCGATGATGTTGTGGGTAGCTTGCTGGCCAAGGAGATTAGAAGTCTATGGATGGCAACAAGCAGGATGTAGCCTTAAATGTGCAAAGGGGCAGATCACAGTTCAGGGGGAAGTCCCAAGAAAGAGGGAAGTCTCGTAGCAAATCTAGGGCATGGAACATTGATTGTTACCACTGTGGCAAGAAGGGCCATATAAAAAAGGATTACTACAAGCTGAAAAGAGAGCAAAAGGATAAGAAAAAGAATGCAAATTGGGGTGCAAATCAAAAGGAAGAGAGTCCAAGGGAGGACAAAGGAAAAGTGAAGATCGAGGAGATCAATGCAGTCACACATGATAGTGACAATGACGTTCTCTTCATGTCTAGTTTATCTATAGAGTTGCTTACCATTTAAGATGATGCATATTCCCATGATTGGATTTTGGATTCTGGTGCTTCATTCCATGTTACTCCCCATAGGGAATGGTTCTCCACTTATGACAGTGGAAAGACAGGTTGTGTGCATCTTGGAAATGACTATGCATGTGACATAGTGGGAGTAGGTAACATAAAGTTTTCTTTTGCATATGGGTCTGCATTTATTTTGAAACATGTGAGACATGTGCCTAAGTTGACCAAGAGTCTTATTTCAATGGATTAGCTAGATGATGCTGGTTTTCACACCACTTTTGGCTTTCAAAGTTGGAAAATTCAAAAGGGCTCTATGCTTTTGGCCAAGGGAGCCAAGTGTGGGACTTTGTATCCCTTACATGTATCAGGGGTATTTGATCATGTTGTTGCAATAACCGAGCAACCAAGCACTTCTTTATGGCATTGTAGGTTGGGGCACATGAGCCAGAATGGAATGAAACTCTTACGCCATTTGGGTTATGTACCGCATTTGAGTTTCTCTGATTTTAAAATTTGTGAGCAGTGTCTCTATGGGAAACAGACGAAATCAGCCCATAAAAGAAAGGGAAAGAAATAGTTTGAAGAGCTTGATTTGGTGCATTCAGACGTATGTGGTCCCATGGCTACATGGTCATTAGGTGGGGCTGAATACTATGTGACATTCATTGATGATGCAACTAGAAAAGTGTGGGTTTATGCTATAGCTCGGAAGAGTGATGTGTTCCAGGTATTTCAGAAATGGCTGGCCTTGGTTAAGAATCAGTCAGTTAGAACACTTAAATGCCTACGGACTGACAATGGTGGAGAGTATCTCTCTCATGACTTTCAGCATTTCTGTGATACACGTGGGATTAAGAGGGAGTTCACATCCCCTCGTACTCCAGAGTAAAATTCAGTTGCAGAAAAGATGAACCATACCATTCAAGAAAGGTTGCAATCCATGCTTTCTAATGCAAGTCTTTCTGGTGGTTTTTGGGCTGAGGCAATGAAGTCTGCAGTGCATGTGATCAATAGATCACCTAGTAAGAGTTTGGATGGTGGTATTCCTGAAGAGGCATGAAGTGGCAAGAAGCCCTCTTACTCTCATTTGCGTATATTTGCGTGTGAGTCATATGCACATGTGCCAAAAAAGCTTCGAAAGAAGCTAGATGCTAAGTCTAGGAAATGCATCTTTCTCGGTTATGGTGAAAGTGGAGAGATGGGCTATCGTCTCTGGGATCCAGAAGCAAAGAATATCATACGCAGCCATGATGTAGTCTTCAATGAGAAGAAGATGCATAAGGCACTCATGAGGGATGTTGAAATGAGGAGAATCACTTTCCAGGATGTGAATCCACCTGCATATGTTGATAGACAGCAAGCTGTCCATGCACCAAATGTGCAAGAAATGGTACCACCAAGTACTCCCACAGGTATACAATCAAGGGTAGATGATGAATCATCTATTAGTGGAAATGATGAGCCAAATGTGGCTGATATGCAGGTGGGACAGCAAGCTAAAATGCCCTTGAGAAGATCATCTAGAGTGTCTAGACCACCTGATAGGTTTGTTCCAGTGGTAGACTATGTGATGCTTACTGATTGCGGGGAGCCTTCTTGCTACAGAGAGGCTATGATGTGCAAGGACCAATGCAAGTGGGAGTATGCTATGCAATCAGAGATGAGTTCACTTATGAAGAATAAGACTTGGGACTTGGTTTCTTTGCCACATGGAAAGAAGGCATTGCTATGCAAATGGGTCTACAAGATGGTCACAGGTGATGATGTGCCTAGGTACAAGGCCCTTTGGTCGCTAAAGGGTTCAAGCAAGAAAAGGGTGTGGACTTTGATGAGATATTCTCTCTGATTGTTAAGATGACCACACTTAGATGCATGCTTGGACTAGTGGCAGCAGAGGATATGGAGCTTATGCAGATGGATGTCAAGACAGCTTTCTTGCATGGGGAATTGCATGAGGAAATTTACATGGTGCAGCCGGAAGGCTTTGAAGAAAAGGGCAAAGAGCATTTAGTTTGCAAGTTGAAAAAGAGTCTTTATGGTCTTAAGCAAGTGCCTAGAGAATGGTATCAAAAGTTTGATGCTTTCATTCGATCCTAGGGTTTTAGAAGGAGTGAAATTGATCACTGCCTCTACACTAAAAGGGCTAAGAATAATATGTGGATGATATGCTATTGGCTAGCAAGAATACATATGAGCTAGATGCATTAAAGGCCAAGTTGCATGAGGCCTTTGATATGAAGGATTTGGGACTTGCAGGTCATATTCTTGGTATGCACATCATACGTGATCGGAGTAGGAAACTCCTTTGGCTTTCACAGAAGGAGTATGTTACAAAAGTATTGCAACGTTTCAATATGGAGGGGGGGAAGGTAGTGAGTACTCCATTGCCTCCATATGTGAAACTGAGTCATACACATAGCCCCAAATCAGATGAGGAGAGGGCCATGATGGCCAAGGTTCCTTATGCATCAGCGGTTGGGAGTCTTATGTATGCTATGATAGCTACTAGACTAGACATTGCATTTGCAGTGTGAGTTGTTAGCCAGGATAGGGCTAATCCAGGAAAGAGGCATTGGGAGGCAGTTAAGTGCACCATGATGAGGTACATGAAGGGTACCAAGGAGATGTGCATTTGCTTTGGTAGAGGAGACGTGCGTGTACTTGGGTACATAGATTCAGATGGAAAGCATAATAGCTTCCATTCACTTACAAAAGAATCGCTAATGGCCAGCACCAAGGGGCAAGAGAGGAGTTAAGCACTCCTCCAAACCGAACAATATAGATGTTAGATAATGGATCTAGATTAGTGGATGCAGGCTATTGAATTTAAACTGGTTGCTACATAAACCCCTTTTTGTAAGAACACAACTTTCTTTTTTTCATTCAACATTGTTTGTAAGTTGGCCTTCTTACATTTTGGTTTATGTGGCATGGCCTACAATATAGATTTCTATTGTCTATCATCATCTTCTTCTTGAAGACTTCAATACCTCATATATAATCCACTGTGCAGTAACACTTATTTTCATAAGAATGCTACGATGCTGATAAACAATGCATGACCTTGTTATGTATTTATTCACTGATTCTTTCTTATGTAGTGGCCAGTTGATTGGTTTTGGTATTTTATCTATGTAATTGGCAAATCATTAGGGTCCTTTGTGACACAAAATAAATTGTGTACCAAACTATAAGAAGCAGCCCACCAACTCAGCTTGCCTTTTGCAAAAAACCTTAATGTAACATATAGATGGTGTCGTACTCAATAATATTATGCTTTTATTAGAGGTTACATAGTATCAATAGAGAATTATTATGCAAGAATCACCTTCATGTTTAACAGATGTGATGAAGAAGCAATCAATAAGTGTTGAGGTATGGGGTCTCAATTCATGATGGTATATATCAGCCATCCCTACATTAGTGATTCATGTCATGGTAAGCTCTTGAATATATATTGGCCGCCAAACTCTACATTGGTTTTCTAGTTTGGCCAATGGTCATTTACTGGTGGCCTGCTTACTAATGTGATTTGGCTTAGAGGCAGTTGAGCCTTTTTACTTGCATTAGTTTTCATTGATCTTTTTATTATGGCTAAGGGCGTAGATCATCGATAGCCATGACTCAATTTGTTAGTGGGGTAAGATCCTATAGCACACTAATGACCAAGGACAAGCACGCTTGCCTTTATGGATGCTTTCATCATTCGGCACGACTTCATGTGCAATAGATTTGTAGATTATGCAATATAGGCTTCTCTTTAGATATTCACATCTCATTTGCATGTTGTCTTTTGGAAGGAAATCATGTGGATAATTCGTAGCCTCTGGATCTAAGCACAATATCATATGCCACATGCTCATAGGGGCCTAACATGTTGTGGTAGTTTGATGGACAAGTTCTACAAACTGAATCTATATGATTAATGAGTTGTTTCATGAAATTCAATATGACCTAATTAGGATATTCTATTGTAGTAGTCTAGATCTAGAAATATTTTCTATTTTCTGAGAGAATACTCTAGATCTTTTTGTCTAATAGTTTAGATCTAGTGATATTTGCGTAACTTCTATGTTTGATATTTAAAGCCTTCTTCTTGTTTTGTAGCAACATCGTTAAAAATCATGGTAGGATTCAATTCCTATAGTCCCACAATTCTTAATGAAATTATAGTTGAATGGTTGTGTTTTACTAGATGCATGTAGGTTAGTGTCTTTCCCCTTCAACAAGTCTTAAAGATAGCTTACAAAATAGTGATGAAAATGTTGTGGATCTTTCCAATAATATAGAGTTGCAAATGTAATTTGTTATGATGGTTGGTGCTTTTCCTTGTCAATTATTATTAATTTACTAGTACAACACTTTTTGATGGATATATAGGGATCATATTGCCATTGCCATTCTCTCTCTTTTTATATTTCAACATTTTATTGTGTGAGTGAAAGTACTTAATTGATCATCTCCTCACATATGCAACGTGCATGTACATGCACGCACGTGCACGCACACACACACACACACACACACACACTTTTTTTTTAGTCACACACACACACACACACACACACACATACACTCATCCCTTCGGGGACCCTTGTGTGATTCAGGCTTTTCAACATATTGAAGGACCATGAAAATAGGTAATCATATTGGAGTCTTTCATGTTGGGTGATGATGTATATGCTTGAACATTGGATGCATTTATACTCAATATGAGAATTTTGCTTTTGGCAATGATTGAATATCTACCATGAATTAAAATTATTGGCATGCACTTAGGAGAAGTTCTCTACATGTTTGACAATGAAAAGAGATTTTGCCTCGGAATCAAAATGGGTTAGATATAAATGGTGTATCCTTAGACCCTATAGATTTATTATACCTTGGGGATCTTTATAGTTTCCTTGTATGGGGACAATGTATAAGACATAATTGGTCTTCCTCTTGCCTCCTCTTTGGTATCGACCCCAAAAGAAAAAATATTTTGATACCAGAACATCTATAGTAGTTAATGAGATGGATGACCACACATATATTGCTTGGACAATATATGGATGACCGCATTTATATAGCAATTGTCCTCATGGCTTGGAAAATATTTATTTTTCCACAATAGAATGAATTAATTGGGAGGGAATCCTATATGTGAAGATCACGTGTGGATACTTATTTACTTGTTATGGAAGGACATGTTGTACTCAAGGGCCACTCCAAGTTATAATCCACTTGAAACACCCCATGTGACAATAGACAGTAGGAAGTCATTAAGTAGAATATGACATTTATCAGACGTACTTTAATAGCCAACTACCCTTGGGGACCATTGCAATCCCTTGGGACCTTATGGACATTCTATATGGACTAGATAAACCCATCAGATCTTTTAGGGAGTAATCTATACTTTGGATCCTCTCATAGACCCTCTATATCATTTCTGACTATTGGGAGATGGAGCATGTACATATGGATGTACATGCATTATAATTTGAAATGTGACAAACTACAAAGTTCCATTGTTGGGACCACTACATTGATAATGGTGAAGTAGGTGTAGTGAAGAAGGAGCTGTGAGGATCAAGGACATCTACTATCCTTCACCTCGAGAGTGATTTGCACTACAACATTATATTCTATCCACATGCCCATTTCCCCCCCTTCTTTTGCCTCAGGGAACCTTGCCCATTATCCATACTACATAAACTAAACTTTCAGTTCAAATGGAGAAGCTAGAGTGAACCTGGTGCTACAACACATCAATCAAAGATACATTTTTGAGTCGAAGAACTAGGTGAAGTATATGACTACATGTGTCCTCTCGCACTTAGTATGGGGTGATGGTTCATCTCTATGTGAGGGACTAGCTCTATATTTACAACTAGCTGTTCTCCATTCGGCTCTGTGCACAAGGAGACTTCTCTTGATTTCCAGTAGAAAATGGGGCCATAACTATGCTTGGAGTCACAGCAACTTCAATGGCATAGGATTGTCAAAAGAATGGTGTGCGCATTTCTTGGAGCCGTCTAATACTACACCCACACCATGGGAATAGCCAGTGGCTTACCTACCGAGTATTTATGGCAGTCTTCTAGCCATGTAGAATAGATATCTGGCCAATGGAGGGAGCTCATTAGTTCTTGGGAGTCCTCCGATCGCAGGTCTTTGTCGCAAAGTGAGGACGATGCTAGTGCTACAAGATAACAAAGTCTCGTGGATACTCCGAGACTTTCATTTGTATACTCTTTTCTACTAATTTTCATATGTCATGGCATGGTGTTGAGACTTTGTTGAGATATGTGGTCAATTACTTAAGATAAGCAAGGGCTCGTGTGGTTCAATTTCTCCACAACTCAACGTTGGAGCATGCTTATGGAAATACTCAAAGCCAAAAACCTTGAGCTCAACTACAACAAAATTGACAGTTGAACTACAATCCTCTATTCGCCAGAAATTAGGAGCTAGGCTAGCACCTTGGTAATAGAGCTACACTTGCTAGAGCTTCCCATAGGACTCCACAAACATTATATCTATATGAACTTTAGATATGGGGCCAACAAAACCATAGAGAGAGCATGAGACGAGCTCTATAGCTCTGCTGCCCACCAAGGCAGATGATATGGCTCATAGTTGGGGATGCTCTCAACTCCATCTCTTGGTTTACGTGGACCCTCTAGATCATTCTCAAAGCTGCTCATATCTTTTAGTCATGCATACATCCTTCATTACAGCTCTCTAGTATAGGAATGCTAGAATGTTGCTATTCATGAATAAACTTTTTCTTACTTCAAATCATACGGTGGAAAATGTTGGTCCAGAGACTGTGTGCTTGTCTGCTCATCTTCTACATAGAATGTGTACTACATAGTTTCGATAATTGTTCAGATGAGTCCTCCCCACATGAGTATCTAGTTCTATGCTTTGCTTCTCCTTAGCATACATTATGCCATGTTCAATACTAATTCGCGCAGATCCCATGTAGGTTAAGAAGGATTTGCACTCTGAGAGCCTTCACACTCTAAGAAACACCAAGATCCTCCATACTCTATGACATTGTTTGCAAGTCTTAATGTTGTAGCTCTATCTCCTTAGTGCTTTGAAAAATCAGTTTGCATTGGCAAGTGACTATTAGACATCGTGTTGAGTGGGTTTGGCTCACTACACACCTCATAGTGACTTTGGGTTCACCCTGGAGGCAAGTTTGACCTCATGGCCCTGTTGATTCTCACTCGTATTATGTCCTACTCTCTTGGGAGCATACTATAGACCATACTATAACTAGATGCTCTCCTATGACTCAGAACTCTCTACCCAAGTGAGCAAAGGACTTTAGCTCTCTACATGCATTTCATTAACTATCTACATGCCAACCTCTGATTATTTTTCCTCTGATTATTTTCGAATAGAATGCCATGATTTGATTATGCTATCTGGATAGAGTGACATGGATAAGAAGTGTGTGCCGGCATTGAAGCCTAGCTACCACAATGAATTGTTCTATCTTTCATTTAGTTGTGATGGTGCCAGGTGAGTCGACATACCTCTCCATCAGATTTGCATTGAAAATTCTAAGGCATGAAGATACGGTGTTGGCAACTTCAAGGCATACTATACAGCGGATTATCTCCAAGTACTGTTAAATAAGTTTGGACATTCTATTGGAGACTAGCCATCAGTATTGTTGTACTTTTTGCAATGTACTGACATAAGTGTGACATTGACTCTCACTTTGATACTTTGTCAAAGGGAATGGTATGATATGAATTATTCTCACTTATGCAGTATTAAAAGATTGGTAACTAATGGATTACTCTCACTAGGTGTTTGAAAAAGGCAGTAGCGGATGTTTGCAATTGATTTATTTTAACATTGGAAACTGGTCCAGTAGTGTAGAAGGATAGTTGTTTGATTGGACGTGCACGCGCGCGCGCACACACACACACACATTTATTGTAGCACTCATGATGTGTGCACACACTTCCTCACCTTTACTTAACAACCCCCCCTAACCCCTTTACTTACCTTCTCTTACTTTAAGTACACACTCACACATAGTTTTTCTTTTCCCCTCCCCCCCTTTTTTTGATTAGGAATTATAATATGTCTAAAGACGTTATTGGCATGTTTTTTCTTATGTGTGGGCATTATTTTCATTTTGTTTATTGGTTTTGGCCATTTTAGGATTCTCTTAGGTTGACCCTCTTGGAATCCACTTTAACAGTTCCTTTCCTCTTTCTTAATATAGACTAATCTTTTTCTGACTACTGTATTAGGATCTACTCTAATTCTTCTCCTTCTGTATTGAACATTTAAGCATTATGACCTCTCTTCCTAATTATTGGTGCTTTATTGATATTTATATAAACAACACCCTAATTATCTTATGGCACTCTAGGCACAAGAACCTATTTTCTTATCTAGACTATATGTATAAGTATCCTATGATCTGTTAAACCTCTCTTTATGCTTGTCAATGTCGTAACATTATATAGATAGAGTTATAAAAATATAAAAAAACCCCAACTCACACCTACTTAGAAGTTGTAATCTATCCATACTCTTTTTTGACAATGCCCCCCGTATAGTAAACACACTTACTTTTCCTTACACACACACACACACACACTCTCTCTCTCACACACACTACATCCTTACCCATGTCCTCCTAACCTAACCTCCCAACCAATTCTCCCAAATTAAGCTTGCAAAGTTCCTAACTAAACCCAACCTCCCACTCTAACTTAACCCTTGCAACCAAAAGAACTACTGACCCTTATGTTTTTTTCTAGCTTACGGGTCTCCTTGCTTGGCCATTTTTACTTGTACTATAACTATACGCCTATCTTATTCTCCTTAAGCTTTTGTGCACCTTCCTTTCCTGCCCTTGAGCTTCGCAAGAGGGAGAGAGAGAGAAACAGAGAGCCACACAAGTTTTGGTGGGTGCAAAACACCCTAATCTTATTTTTCATTCATTTATATATGTGTTTGAGTATTGTACATAACCGGGGTAAGGCACAGTGACCTTTAACCTCCACAGGATGGCCTTGGAGCAAGATCAAAGATGTGATTAGGATGAGAGAATGTGTGTGTGTGTGTGTGTGTGTGTTTAGATGTAATAATCCCATCAAAAAATGCACCATACAATTAATTCAATCATTTGGATAATACTAAAAAGTCTTTTTTAACAAAATTGACATAACTTTGACCTGAGTAACAAGATTGTCAATATAATTTTTTATTTATATTGAAGTTGCAAATTTAATCAAAGAAATAGTACAAACGTGATAAATCCATCAGGTAGTCCAAGCTTCAAGGTCAGGGTCTACTTACCTGCTACCATCCAAGAAAAATGAGGTATTAGAATATCATCATTTCAAATGGGTAGATAGGTAATCCCTGTATCCCCTGGCAAGTTATTGCTTTACCAAGGAACATAGACAAATGTCTAGATTCACAAGTAAATTTTTGAAAATACCACAAGAGAGTAATGTAAAAGTAGCATCATATGTGACATGAGGGGTATTCCATATCCATAATTGATAAACCTTTCAAAATCTCATAAATAAATAAATAATTAACCTCCTAAAGGAAATTTTACCAGAATTACTAGAGATAAAAGAGAAAAATTGAAACCAGCTACGGGAACCACCACAAAAAATATTATTGAGGGGGTTAGGGTTAGTGCATATCCTTAAATTTAGTAAAAAAATTAAATTCTCTCTCTTTCTTTATAAAAACAAACAAGGGGGGTATTCCACACCCTTGTAAAAGAAAGAGAATTATCAAATATTAATGGGACAAATTGTGCCTGGGTGGTATTCCACACCCATAATGAGAAGCAATGAGGGTGTAGTCCTCACCATCATGAGCTAACTGAATTAAAAGAGTCAAATTGGGGGGTACACCCTTCTTTCAAGGAACCAACATTCTTTTAAGAAAGTGAAAAAACAACTTAGCTCAAAATAACTAAATAAGCATACTGTATGTTTAAGTAGAGTTTATCTCAATTATCTATATGTAACTAAATAGAAAAAAAGGTTAGACATACAACCCAAAAAGGAAATCTTAGACTTTATTAAAATTACTAGTAATGCGAAAAGACTTTACATTTAGGCCTATTTAATGTTTTCTTCTTTTTATTTTGTAAATAAATAAGCAACAAATCTTTGCATAGAACATTTTATGTTACAAATTTTCCATAAAGGAAATAAAGTCATTTACTTATTGTATGTATTTAAAAGATACATGAAGTAAATTTATTTATACTTAAACAAAAGTAAAAGAGCATAAAGAAACAATTAAGAGAAAAAGTACTATAAAGCAAAATTGGTGTATCACCATAAAAAAGTACCTATATATATGGAAAAGGAAGGCGTCTATGATAATTCTCAAAGCATCGAACAGAAAACAAATGACTAAAAGAGACTACTCCACACAAATTAAAAAACTAGTAGAGTGCAAATGAAAGAGTAAATTTTTGAAAAAAAGGAAACTAAAGAAAGAGGGGGGCCAGTCGAAGCAACTAAGACAGTCAACCATAAGGTTGACTAGGCAGTCAACCTGCATACGGTTGACTAGGTTGAAGGTAAAGGATTTAGATAACAAATACACGGGAATCAAGTCTAGAAGGCATGCAACTACGTAACCATGAGACATGCAATAACAGAAGACAATCGTGGAGCAAGGGAAGAGAAATGAGAAGCTGTCTAAGGTGCTCCATGAGACAAAAGGCTAGCCAGAACTAAAAGAGGTGAATGCGACAAGAGAGAAGAGGGAAGATCAAGACAAGAGAACACGAAGCCAAGTGGAGAGAAAGGGAGGAGCAAGAAGGTAAAGAGGAGAGCTAAGAACTGTGGTTAGCAAGAGAGAAACTAAGGACCGTGATACGGGAGAATCATCAAAAGGGTTTTGCAGCCAAGTAGAGGAGCATCGTTAGTACATTGAGCTAGCTATTGATTAGTATCTTTGTTCCAAACCAATCTGAAAGACAAAGCAACTGTGGGAGAGGACAAGAACCAAGCCATTAGTGAATGCAAAAAGAAAAAAAGGAACTTGGAAGAGTTACAGGGGAGCTACAAACTACAACAAGTCCGTAGGAGTAGGAGAAGAACAGTTGGAGCAGAAGTCAAATGAAAGGAGCCCAAGGCATTACAATAGAGAGGAAATTAGCACCAAGAAGGAGCTGTGCAGACAAGCAATAAGAGAGGCTTATCACCGTAAGAGAGGAAGGAGATGTGCATGCAGAGGCGAAGGAGATGAAGCACGTAAGAACAAGTGCAATGCATCAGTGCAAAGTACAATAGAACAACTACACTATTGCAAGTGTGAGTCCAAACTAAATAACATAAGACGACCATAAAAGGGGTACGTAATAAGCGTACAAAACTATCGGAGAACTAAACAATCGTTAGAACTGTAAGAATCCAAAAAAGAGTAGTGGATCTAGTTGTTGTAAGTTATTTTGCCAACAAGTTGGTCATCTACCAAGAGTAGGAGCAACACTAGTAATCAAGTGCTTAGGGCCAGTAAGTAGCAAGACAAGAGACAAGAGACACGTTGTGCAATTGTGTAGCCCGAGCTTGTGAGTTGTCTGAGATAAGGAAGAAGGTCCACCCGAAGGTTACCATGCAAGCCAAAGAAAGCGCAGTGAACACAGAGGTTGGGGAGTACATGGCCAAAAGGTCACGAGATGTACCTTAAGAAAATTTGGAGGAAGAAGATAGTTAAGCTTGCATAGTTTGAAGAGAAGGCAGCGACAAAGAAGAGTAGATAAAGGAGCTGCAAAAACAAAGCTACAGATAGCGAGGAGGCAGTATAAGAGCTAATGAACACTAAGAGTGCATGCCTCACGGGGCAAATATAAACAAAGAAGTACATAACATATTACCAAGAAAAGTAAGGACAGTGTGATAACATTGGTAGTGGTGGCAATAAACAAACGAGTAGTTGGGAGAGGGTCACGTAAGAGGGAGAGTTAGGTAGGAGGTGCATTAAAGGTTTGGAACTTTGGAGGTTTGGAAGATGTGGGGGTAAGATGTGGCTACCGGTTTAGAGAAGCTGTGTGTAAGTGTGAGCGTGTGTGTGTGACCGAATGGTTGGGGATGGTAAATTTTTTCAATAATATTGAGTTTGACAAACACGATATTGAAAAAAGATGTTGAATCCTGAAGCAGTCCACGTTCCGAGGTCACGGTCCACTTACCTACCACCATCCAAGCAAACTAGATGTTAGAACATCATACTTATGATTGTGTAGACAGGTAATGCATGTTTTCCCTGGTTTGTTGTCGCTTTACCTAGGAATATAGACGACCATATGGATTCTTAGATTTTATATATATATATATATATATATATAAAGTTTAAGTCACAAGTGAACTAAGGAGCGAATGAGTGCATGGGTTGAGAAGCGATTAGTGAAGGTATGGAAGGATTAGTATCTTGGT
Source organism: Dipteris shenzhenensis (assembly GCF_047967505.1). Classification (NCBI taxonomy): domain Eukaryota; kingdom Viridiplantae; phylum Streptophyta; class Polypodiopsida; order Gleicheniales; family Dipteridaceae; genus Dipteris; species Dipteris shenzhenensis. The sequence continues at coordinate 35,553,337 of NC_141600.1, read as the reverse complement.
GCATGGGTTGATTAAAAAGATAGTGTAAAGGAGAGATTTCACGAGGGGTTACTTAAAAGAATAATCCATAGTTGGGGAAGTATACACGTGTGTGTGTGTGTGTGTGTGTGTGTGTGCGCATAGCGCATGTGTGTGTAATGAAGCTAAACCCAACAAAGAATCTGCAATTGCATTACAAGTTACTCATCCCCCAAAATTACTTCCAAGTGACCAAGGGCTCTCTACTCTCACTATAGGAGTCATCTCCTCCCTCTAACACATCATGTTCTCTTCCTCCTACCTCTCATGCATGTGCTCATTGCTAATTTCTTTGAACTACTTTAGGGGGCAGAAGGACGCAAACAATGGATGTCATGATTTTCTAAAGGTGGCACGTCCACTTTCAAAAATTAATAGCTTGTTCTTTGATAATCTTGAATATAGTACACACTCATTTCTAATCCTCTTCCCATCTATTCAGTTATCTGTTTTCCAATGATATCACTTCTTTTTAACCATATTCCTTTTCCAACCATATTGTTTCTTTTCAAAAAACATTGTCTCCCTTTGTACTCCTATCCCTTCCCAAGGTCCATGCTCCCATTCCTTTCCCCTTTCAATGCAAGCTTTGATTTGGATTTGGTATAGCCACAAAGGGTGCTTTAGTTGATCATTCAAGTGAGTCATTATCTCCCCCATCGGCTCTCTTCACAAGCTCAGAATACGATCTCAAAGGGGCCTTGTAAGGAATGGATTAGGGCCTCTAATTAGGTTGATTAGTTGAGTAATGATGCTCTCTTAGTAACGTCCAAGGGAGTTGGGACCCCCTAAGTAGGCCCACAATTTAGCTTGCTATCTACAAAATAGCCAGGTAGAATTTAAGGTGCAAAGCCCTACATGCTAGAACAATCCCAATCCCATAACAATCCCAATCCCATCTGCTTCTACTCCCACTCCTTCACTACATCTTAGTGCACCTCTTCTCTTACTATTTTCCCCACTCCCACTTCCATTTCCACTCCCACTCTTGCAAACTCTACTATTTTCTATTGCTCCCACACGTCTCCTGTTGTCTTACAACTTTGTAAAGGAGAGGAACAACACAAAAATCTATCCTGATCCTTCGATAAAAAGAATGAGAGGTGTATTACAATACCAATAGCAATAGTCAATTTAAGTGCAACGCAAAGAGAAATAATAGGAGAGATGGGATGAAGTACGAGAGATGTCATGTAGGTAAACCAATACATGGCTTGCAATAGTAGCAAGATGAGTAAGGAATATGTAATGGAGTAGAAGTACTGATGAGAAAAGTGAAAAAATGAAATAGGAACAACAATGAGAAGAACAAGTTACATGTCCAACGAATTACTTTCAATTCAAACCCCAAAAAACCCCTATCATCTCCATTATTCCTATGTAGTATCTCTCCTAGCCTTGCACCACAAAGGTGAGATCCAGTGAAATATAGTCCGTATGAGCTATCATGATCTAAAGGAAAAGACCACTGAAGAGAGACATCACCTTAGCCATACAATGATGAGCTATGCAACATCTACATGAAACAATCTTATAAAAAATATATACATTAAACAATGTTATATAAAATATGAGTACAATAGAATCATTAAAAAATATGAGTACAATGGAATCATTAGAAATATGAGTAGCAAGGAATAATTTAACATTAGAAATATGAGTAGGAAGGAATAATTTAACATTTATCATCATCATGAAAGCAATCATTGAAACCATATATGCAATGAAGATTGTTAAAAGTATCACAAGAAAGGAAACATTAAAAAAATATTACCAACATTCGTCATTTTTAGTTTATACCTTCATGAGCAATATCACTATCATATCAAAACATGAGATATCAATGACCTACTAAAGAGAATCGATTAAAAGTTCAATTCTATAATTTATAAAACATCTACAAGAAAAATTTGATAGCTATATTATTATATTGAAAATGAGCACAACCAATCAAATAATGGCATAAATAACATATTTCGGATTTCTAACATATTTACTTTATCTTTCTATGTTGACTACCAAGGCTACAAATTGATGGAGTCAAAATTCAAGTGACAAGGTATTTAGTAGCCTTGTAAAGTGGGGCAGTTACGAGGGGGAGACCCTTGAGGGGTCCAAGCTCTAATGGTAAATCCTTGCCATCCCCAAGTTTCCCTTCAATCCCTTTCACCCTCCTCTTAGCCTACCTATGGCCCTCTTCCACACCTCTTTTCCTCCTCTCGTCTTTCCCACACCCCTCATTTCACTCCCTCCACCTCTCCTCTCAATTGCCACCATCCCACAAGCCCACCCTTCCCTTTCATTGTACCCTAATCAATTCCACTCCCACCCCCTCTCCTCTCAACTTCCAACCCATGTCCCCTCCTTTCCTCTCACTTCTCTCTTTCCATACCATCAGGATCAAAATAATAAACTTCCTTCATGTAGGGCAAAACAAAAAACTTAGATACAAGATTTGAAAAGAGACATCACACTCAATCAACTGCTAGCAAATGACACCAAAGGCCATAAAAGATCAACACCATCTAAAGGAATCAACAATGAAGTGTCAACAACACCATGCTGACCACAAGCAACTTAGAAGTCAAGGATCAATCAACAATGAAGGTCAAAGAAAACCCTTCACTCATACAAAGATGAACCTACCAAAGGAAAAAGCAACACTCACTCATCAATAAACATTACTTCAATTGATATGATGTGATACAATAGTACAACCGCGAACAAAATTATTTGATATTAAAAAGATAAGTATCCAATCTTAGATAGAAGCTTAAATTTGGCATAAAGCCCAAAAAGATGCATCATGGAAATCGTACCAATCCTGACAAAGGTTGCAAACTATGAATAGACCCCAAATAATGCTGAAGGAAATATGGATACCTCAAAAATGTTAGATATCAATGCTCCACTCTCGTGTAACTATGCGGGAACCAACTAACTCTACTTGTAAGACCCCCATATGAGGAGAAGGCATTTGAGTAGCTCGGTTATCCGGTAGGTCCTGATTTGGACACCAGATGGAAGCCATGTGTGGCCTGATGGCTGGACGGAGTTGGCAGACTACCAACTAGGCTACATGCATAGACTACATGCAAGTGCGAGAAGACATCCCATGACTGACCGCACTGAGGGTAGGCAGAGCTTTTCCCGGAGCAACCCACTCTCGAATCGCGGGACCCGTTTGAAGCCTCAGATGATCTCGGATGGCTGTGGACTGAACGGAGACCGTAGGGTAGTTACTCTATTTTGCGCACCAGTTCTATCGTGTGATCGGTGGCCTATTTCAAGACCGACCCCCAGTCGACCGTTTTGGACGGACTGGGTCGGTCACCATATTGGACCTAACCAACTACGACTGGTGGCTATATAAGAGCAAGCCCGTGAAGCCCATTTCATCACTGGCTACAGCAATCCTAATTCCTTAGCATCCAGCCTACGTCCTCTACTATTTCCAGCTTGCCATCGAAGCTTCTTTCACAGGAGAGCACGGTTAGGAGGCAACGCCATCTATTGTATCAATTCTACAGTAATCAAATTTTTTATTCTCCATACTACCTGGTTTTCTCTCTTGTGTACGAGATCCTGTTATCTGTTGAGCACAGACGTATTATTTTCTTAACAAAAATGCTAAAGGACATACATGTAAAGCACACAAAGTTTAACCCCGCATCCATAAAGGACAACCCTACATCCATAAAGATGAAACAAATACAAAGCATTAAGTCATTAGTTACAAATAGTCATCAATAATAATGGGTTTAAGCAATCCTACTCACCAATGAAATACTTTTGACACATGACAAAAATCAACCCTAAGAATCTAAAAGTATAATTGACATAGAGACACGTGCTTCAATAGGGACATAGATAATCAAAGGAAGGATTTAAAAAGTGGAACTCTTGTACCACGAGACACTAGAATCTATCTCCATCTCGACATCAATAATGATGGAATTGCAACTCAAAAAAAGGCATGCCCACATACATACTCAAGTATCAACTCTCAAAGTTAGTCCAACTCACCTATATTATTAGCACAAGTCTAGTAGAAGTGCTCCAAAAAAGTCAAATCAGGCAATTAAAAATAATGCCATTAGGATCAAATCCCAAACGATCGTCCCAGTCTTTGAAAGAATGAATGGAAAAGATAATAAAATAGTGATACTTGATATAACTCCATTTGGAGGGCAAACCACAAATAACATGGTGCCACAAACACGAAGCCAAATAATAAAACTAGGAATAGATCCTGCAACCTCTAGAAGTCTACACAGCTAGACACATCGGTTAGGTGCACAAACACACACAAGCTTTCCACATATAGACACAGAAGATGTTAAAAATTAACACATACTACACAGCTAGACACATCGGTTAGGTGCACAAACACACACAAGCTTTCCACATATAGACACTGAAGGTGTTAAAAATTAACACATACCCTCTATACACATATTCATTACTGACCCTCCACACATACTTATTACTAACAATTTCTTACCCAAGGTCTTCTAAAACAACATGAAAACAGCTTCAATGAGGATCTTGAGCGGCCACACACAAACCTGACAAACTATTCCCTTATCTGCTTCTTAGGTGGAAGAACAAGACCCTTAAAACATAAGAAACCAATACTTTCTTACTTGGAGACTAACTCAAAAATAATTTCACAAAACTTTTTTTAATATGTTCACTAGCACATTCCACCCATCATCAACATAACCACCAATCTCTCCTTTCTTTTTCACTCTCCTTTCTTTTTCATAGCTAACACTCACAAATCTCCTCTTTCAGTCATAAAAAAGGGTGTCCATGATGCTTTCAATTTGCCAGGATCAATCCAGCTTGTACACAGGAGCTACAATTACAAGTTCTCATTTCATGTTAGTGCTCATGGCAGGAAAATCAAACGGTGAGATATGAAAATAAAATTTCCACCATACAAATTGTCAGATAACCAACTCTTTTTTTTTTCTTTTTTCTTTTTTCTTTTTTTACCATACAAATTGTCAGATAACCAACTCTTGAGAGAGAGAGATTCCAATTTTACACATAGTCCACTGGTACATCAACAAGCCTAACCTAGCACTAGCTGATATTCAAGACTGTAAATCTTCAGTAGTGTTAGCTTGCTATAATCGTCAGGGACTGAATAGATGAAGTGCATCGGTTTGCAGAACAGTGGAACCAGCTAAGGTTGCAGAAAAACTAACCATCATGTGCCTTGCAATGAGATAGACATTAATGGTACGACTGAGTTATAGTGTTCCCCAAGACCAAAGGCATACCGATGATAAGAGAGCCTGAGGCTTGGATTTCCTGATTCACCATCATCTGCTGCTTTCCTCTCATATTCCTTACCCATCTCCACCTCTGGAAGCTCCCCTGAAAAAACAATAATGTGTTTCCTCAATGAGTGTGCAATAGCACCAAGCTCAAGCTGGCCTCCCCAGGCTGCAGTCGATTCTACCTCCTGGCAGTATTGCTCAAATTTTTCTTCAACGCTCTCTTTCAGATTCACAGAAAGCTCTGCATCACTGTTTTCTGTTCCAATGAATGGAACAAAGTCACCCGCATGAGATCGCATATATGTAGCTGCCATCTCTCTAAGCTGCTGATATGAAGCCTGAGAGCAGAGGCCTGGATACAAAGCTAACTGATCCTCCACTGCACGATACAGACAGTGCCCATCTGGCTTTATCTCCTTCAAGGCTAATCCAAGTGGACGAAGTTTCCCTTCAAGTTGCTGATATTCACGTGCACGATCGCTTACTACATTGTTCTGCTCTTCCTGGATTCTTTGCTCCCGTTCAACTTCTTGCAGTGCCCTCTTCTCCCGCCGTTTTTGGGCTTTCGTTGGCTTTTGCAAGTGAAGGTCTCCTGATGTTGACAATCCAGTCAAAGCTCTCACTACTCCATCCAAACCATTAATTTCCTTAGTCTCATCCCCTACACTAGCCAATTCCTTCGAATGCCGGGCACGCATCTTCGAATCAAGCTTGGACACCTCCTCTTCCACCTGTTTCTTCTTTGCTTTCTGTTCTGCCTTGCTCCCTTTTGCAGCTGCTTTCCTTAGAGCCATCTCCTTGTTTTGAAGTTCTTTGATCTCTCTCCTACCACATATGAGCAGATATTTTATTCAATTCTGTATATTACAAAAAAAAGGAAGCCTTTTGAAATTGTTGAATGCTCAGACCCCCCATAATCTATCTGCTCAGCCTATTTACTAGCATAAAACCCTCCCCCCCTTCCCTTTTTATCTGTCAGTGTGTGAACCTCTTTTTATCTGTTTGTATCTGAACGCATGGACACGTGCCTATGTGCAAGTGCGCAAGCACACACACACAGACATAATTGTGTGGGTGTACACTTACTCTTACAACAACCAGAGAGATGGACGGACAGGGATTTTTAATTCATAGCAACAATGCCAAGGAGCCAAATATGACTCATCCGAATTTGATCTTGGGGTTCGATCACGCAACACACACAACCACGAGATCACAGCACAAATCAACAAGCCTGCTCTCAGTGAGCAGCGGAAATGTTGGCTGTGATGTGACAATACACAGTGGGGACGGGGATTTTTAGGAGCCAACCACAGAGAGAGAGAGAGACACAGAGAGACAGAGAGAGAGAGAGAGAGAGAGAGAGAGAGATTAACGTCCTCAGGAGGCCTCACGGGCCTATGGGACAAAGTACACCAAAAAGGAAACTCATAAAAGTCTCGGAGGGCTGAAGCAAAGGGCACGCTAGGGCCCTTGCTGAGTGCTATGCTAAGCTAAAGACCTAAAGAGCTCAAAACAAAACTCAAACAAAGCAGAAAACTGAAATCTAGGACTCAAAATCCCAAACCTGGCATCGTGGTGGCTCTCAGGTGGGCTGCTCTGCGTCTGTTGAGCTGTCTCTCGCTGTGGAGAGGGGGAGGGGGGCGGGGTCTCCTTGACCTCTGTATGCAATGGGCTATGTCAAGAGTGACACCTCATCTCTAGCAGTCTCCATAGAGAGAGGCGGGGGGGGGGAGAGAGATGATGACAACGACAACGATGATGACGATTGTATTAAAATCGAGGCCAAATAGGGGCTCATGGGGCAAGCACACAATACAGTATAATATCAAAGGAGACCCAGGTCTACTTTCTCGCGTCTCAAGACTTAGTGTATGTGTTTGTGTACATGTGTGCACACCTGTGCAAGCATGGCCAAAAGGCCTTGTACAAAAGGTTAAGTAGAGAACCTCGTGCAGATAGTACAAGACAAAGATGCTTAGGTCCAACACACTTGGTGTGAAAGATGATGTCAAGTCTCCATGATCTCAGCAAAATAAGCTCCCATGACCGTGTGTCCGCTCTATGCAAGGAATGACAATGGCTCACTGTGGGTCAACCACACTTGGTGAAAAAGATGATGTCAAGTCCCCATGATCTCAGCAAAATAAGCTCCCATGACTGTGTGTCCGCTCTATGCAAGGAATGAGAATATGATGGTGTGTCACAAGAAACGTTTCAGAAACGCGTTTCGAGATTTTGACAAACATTTCGTAAAATTAGTGTATTTTATATAAATTATTTTATATAAATAATAAAAATAGTATATTTTTTATTTAAAAAAATTCAAAAAAACTTTCACGTTTCGCACGTTTCTTAGAAACGTTTCTACTGCCCAAAACGCGCTTTCTAGTGACAAAGATATTATGACCTGAGACCAACGAAGAGCTGAAAAATCTCCCTTTGACACTCCATAAGAGTGTGTTGTTCTCTCCGCTATTCCATACCGGCAAGTCATGCATAACCAGTCTAAAGGGGAAATGCTATATGCTGTGCTGGGCAAGGGAAAGGCTCCAAGAGGTAGGGCTGGGTTATGGGTACAAAGAAGGTCACTTTGAACAAGGAGCAGATCTACCACAAGCAGTCAGTGAGTCTCGTGTGCTGCAGGGACTCTGACACGAGACATTGCCCTTCATCAAATTCCATGCTCCATAAGAACAATAAGCAATGCTATAAGAAGGCCTTTACCACTCATGAGTCCTTAGGTGGATCTATGAACTCATTTCCTGATGTCCTCCATGTAGCTGAAGGAAATGATTTTGCTCGTTTTTAGTGCTCCATGCCACCTGTGGTGACCAGCTTTCTTGCAATTTTGCAATCTTAGCAAGATGTACCAATCTCTCCATGCCCAATATGTCAAGCGCGATGCTACCTTATCTATTTGTGTCACACCAGGCCTGATTTGCAGTATGGAGTGTCTCTATTAAGCAAGTTCAATCAGTACACAGCATTGGTAAGCAGTGAAACGTGCCTTCCAATACTTGAAAGGCAGGCACCATTTGGGACTGTTATATGATGAAAAGTCTTCACTGATTATGCATGCTTTCACGAACAGTGACTGGGCTGGTTATTTGGACACCCGTGGGTCTCACAATGGCAATTGCTCTTCATGAATATCTAGGTTCAGCAAGAAGCAGCCTACAGTTGCTACTTCTAGTTGTGAAAATCTGAGTACAAGGCAGCCTTCAAAGATACAGTAGCGTTTGATTGGCTCCGCAAAATACTTGCAGATCTTGGTGTCAGCCAAGCCACTTCTACCACGATCTACACTAATACCCAGAGCGCTTTTCGCAGTTGCGCGTAATCCAGCCTTCCATGTGTGTATGAAGCGCATTGAGGTGCACTATCACAATGTTCAAGAGCCATACAGTTGTCCTATGTTCCCTACCAGGACCAAAGTTTGAAGCTTTTTAGCAAGCTTCTTTCGTCATGTGATTTTGATCTCCTTGTACTATAATAGGTTGCTATGTCCATCACCAATGAGCACTTGCAACCATGATTTAGCTTCAAGTATACATGAGATGTATCCAGATACTTCATCCATTACATGAGGGGAGTTTGTTGCCAATCAACCCTTGTAGGCTCGTTAGGACTACTTTAGACACTCAATCCTATTGGGACACTTAGTCCTAGTTCACTTAGGACAGCTAGTCCTAAGTTGAGTTTAGGCTGTATATAGGCCACCATTTGTACTTTCATTTGCAAGTACACTTCAGTTCCTTCTCCTCCTTGCATTCCAACTTCCTTCCATTGCTCCCCATGTCCATCAATCTTGATCTACCCTCATTAAGCTAACCATCATTGCCCAACACATAAAGGCAGCCAATCTAAATAAACAATGGGTACTAGAGAACAATAAGTGTTAGAAAGCCCTTGTAGATGTGAAGCATCATCAGTCTCGTACGGCATGTTGATAATCTAATATTAGGTGGAGGGTAATCCAGTAGGAAATAGTCAAACAACTCATAACTTACACTAATGTGAAGTCCACCTCATGCACTACCCTCCAACATCTTGTCACTAGATGTGACTATCATGGATATTGAAAATCCATCACAATACTGTAGATGGTGTAAACAAGGCTGTACTAAGGACGAAAAAAGTAAACCATACTAAGCATGGTAAAGTCATACCGAAGATGACAAATTATACTGAAGGTGCTAGAGTCACACTACAGGTGACATGGTCACACTGAAGGTGACACGGTCACAATGAAGGTGCCAAACGCTAGCACTGTAAATAGTGTCGTCACGATGAAGGTGACAAGAGCTATACTCAAGATACCACACATGGTATTCAGCCATGGTAATGTTGGAAAGGTCACCTCCCCATCTATAGCCCCCATATGAGGAGAGCATGGGAGAGCAAGACCTAGGGCATGTGCCCAAAAGAAAAGGAAGGGGCTGCCACATGGGCAGTACCTCACAGGGAAAGGACAGCCAAAAAGGGGCTGCCACATGGGCAGCATATGAGCTGCCATGTGGGCAGCACAGCAGCCTGGCAGAGGCACTTTAAGGACTGTGTGTACCGGCTGGAACAGGCCCCTAACAGAGGCACACAGGAGGCCGGACTGAGGCGGCATGTGCCACAGCAAAGGCGAACACGTGTGGGTAGGACAGGGTGCCAGAAAGGGGAGCAGCAGAGGTGGGTGTACCAGCAGGGGGTCAGCCATCTTGGAGGGGCTGGTTGGGCTGGTTGGAGACATCCAACCAAGCCTTATATAGGAAGACAGAAGGGGCCGGGACCCTGCCTTGAAGTGAGGGCCAAAACCCTAGTTTTGTGGGCCAGCGGCCCTTGTTATGAGAGCCCTTTTTAGGGCGGTTTTGCAGCAGCCTGGTTGGCCTGTTTGGGTCAGCCAGATTGAGGCTGCTGGTCGGTTTTTCGAGGAAGGCCTTGGGCCTATAAAAGGAGGCCATTGTGCCTCATACATTCATCACTTGGAGCAGCAGAAAAGCCCCATCAGAAAGGAGCAGCAGGGAGCTTGTCTTGGGCCTCATCATTGAAGAAGAGAGCTAACAGTAGCTGCAGACTTAGCTCAGGGTGCTGCCCACCTAGGCTGGTGCAAAGACAGCAAGGTGGAAGGGATTTGGACGGAAAGTCTACTTACGCTCGAGGTGGAGCACGCGGGCTCAAGTCTAGAGATAGCCAGCAGATAGGAGGAATACCTTGCGGTAAGATCAAAGGACCACACCATTGGTGGGACTCTGGATCTATCCCTTTTGTATTGTGTCCATAGCTTTGGATGGAAATATATTATTTTGGTGGTTTCTCTATCTGGTTGGTTCATTGTCTATTGATGAGTCTGCACATCTATTCTTTTTTTTTTGCAAAAAAGAGACTTCTATTAAGTATTAAAGAAAACCGTTAGAGCAAGCTCCATACGGGAATACGGGATACACCATGCAATGCATGAAAAGCTCAAGAGCCAAAAAGAAAGGATTGGGGCTGATAGTGCGAGAAAAAGGGAGAACCCCTCCAAACTCGAAGAAATACAATCCTCCTAGAAGAGGCTGCCTGTGAAGGGCCCTACATGCTAGCCCATATGGCTATCAAAGTGTGAACCGTGTGACTCCAAATACCCATGAACACCTGTGATGGGTGCATCTGGGTGTCATCCAAGACCTCTGTGCATCTGGCTCTCCAAATGTGTCGAGAGGAAATGCTAGCCAAAATCTCCCAAGAGGTGTCCACTGAAACATCTGAAACTCTGAAAGGAATATGTGGTACATCCTGAAGAGAGCATGGCTCTATCACATGTCGGCAGATCGAGAGTGCCCAAGAGGAAGGCTCACCCTCATAAAACACCTGGGGCCCAGTAAGGGATAACCATGCGACCGAGCCCCAAGTCATGAAGAAAGGGGAAGTATGAAAAATGCTGAGTATCCGAGCAACTCCTTTCCAAACAATTCACGCTTGATTGCAGTCCCAAAGGCAATGTCGCACTGACTCCTCTGCAAAATGATAGCGAGGGCAAGTGGGATCAGCCCCAAATCGTGATCTCCACAGCTTCACTGCAATCCCTCCATGAATAGAAAGCCAAAAGAAAAGAGTGATCTTTCTATTTCCAGAGCCTCCTTCAGAAATTCCTACGCAAATCTGCGGTGATGAAGAAGCTATCCCAATGGGAGGCTCTGGAGAAAATCCAACCTCTACTGCTCAGCTGAAATCTCCTGGCATTACCAACTGTGAAACGAAAGAAGGGAATCCCCCTCTCTTGGTGCCCATGATCTATCCACTCCCACTCTCCTGGGTCCCACTGCAAGCACCTGATAGGCGCACCTCCATATAACCACAACCTCCAGGATCCCAGGGCCAAGAGCAAAGGGTCGGGGTCTAAGTACCACTGCAAGCCCGCTCCATGGTCCACAAAACCAACAATCCTGACAGGCTGAAAGGCAACCTCTAGAAGAATATCATCCGTGGATCTAAAGAGTATACCTCCATCCCCAACGTCAAAGACTAGAGCATCTTCCCCAAGACCTCGAAGAGCGATCACCTGTAGAGGAACTGCTGTATCTCAACTATCCAATCCACGGGGATGGCTGCATCTATCTGTTGAATCCTGCGTGCTACCCCTCTGAGGTGACTCACGGATTGTAGCCTCTGAACCTCAGGTAGCCTGATAAAAGCCTTCCAAGTGCCTAGTGTGTAGGCGGGGCCTCTCTCCCATCCAGACCACTGCATATAATGGGAAGTGCCCAGAGGTCTGCCATGCTCATCAAGTATACTATCATTCCAAATGATCGGCTACCTATCAATCTCTTCAAGGGTAGAGGGCGAAACCCTTCGAAGAGTGTTCTTGAAGCTCCCCCAAGCTTTGAGAATGGCAGTCATGAGAGGAGAGGCAAGAGACTTGAGAGAGGCGAAAGTAAAAATCCAGCGAGGGCTGTCCACCCAATCATCTCCTAAGATAGGTATGCAAGCCTGAATGCGTCCAAAAAAGAAATCCTTCCAAGGTTCCTACCCAGGCATGAGTCCCCTTACCACCACCTTACAAAGCAATGCCCTACACTGCAAGTCCGGGTCAATGATATTAAGGCCCCCTTCCTAAGTAGGGAGAATAATGGTCTCCCAGGCCACCCTCGCTGCAACATTTGCCCTGCCATCAAGTCCACTCCATAAAAAATTCCTGACTAGTCTAATGAGCTGAGTGATGCAATCCCTAGACCGGCACCAACAAGAACACACAAACCAGGCAGTGACCAAGAGAACCTAGTTCACTACCACAACTCTAGAGCGCAAGGTAAACTTTGGCTGAGCTCCAAAAAAGAAGCTTTTTCCTTATACTTTCTAGTACTGGGGCAAACTGTTGTGCTGGAGAGATGCCCAATCCTACCTGGCATCCCAAATACCTGACAGGAACACCCCTCTGAATCCAAGAAAAGCCAATGTCAACTCCCCATCCTGGAGTGTCCTCATCACTGATCCAAAAGCCAAAGGATTTATGCCAATTAATGTGTTCCCCTGCAACTAAGCAAAAAATATCCAAGGCTGTCTGGAAAGAATCAAGTGACTGCGAAGAGGCCTCAATAAAAATAGCAGTGTCATCAACCAACTCATAGTCAAGAAGCTTCTGCTCCTATCTCAAGGGCAATCTCAATCCATAAAGCTCAGCCTGAGATCTAAGGAAGATACTCATAGCTTCTGCCACAAAGAGAAAGAGGAAGGGGGCTAAAGGGCATCCCTGACGAACTGATCTGGAAATCTGAAACCTGTCACTCCTTACCCCTCCAATCAAAACCTGGTTGTGGGCTGATCTATAAAGGGAGGCCACCCCTCTAATCCATGCATTTGAAAATCCAAACCGTAGAAGAGTGCCCTCATGAAAACCCCAATCTACTCTATCATAGGCTTTCTCAAAGTCCAGAAGTAGAACTACCAGCCTCTACCCACTCTGCATAGCCCACTCTGTGGCTTGCCAAAAGGAAAATATATTATCAAATATGCTCCTACCATGCACAAAACCTATCTGAGTATCATGGATGAGGTCTCGAAGAAGGGGTTGCCACCGGATGCTATCACCTTGGCCAGGCTTATACAAAGTGCCCAAAAGAGTGATGGGTCTCCAATGGGATACAAATTTCATGTTGCCACCTTTCGGGATAAGGTGTATGAGTCCCTTGGTCAGTGAGTCAGGCATCTCACCCGAGTCCCAAATGCCCCGCAACGCTGAAGTAATATGATCACCTATCATATCCCAAAAGGTTGTAAAAAAAGGAGCAGTAAGACCATCGGAACCAGGGCATTTGCCCTTATAAAGGACGGAGAGAGCACTCTTAAACTCCGTGTTGGTAAAGCGTGCATCAAGTGAGCATATCATCTCTAGTGTGACCAACACAGGTAAACTCTGCCAAATCTCATCTCTAGCCACATCTCTGGCCTATGTGTCAAGATCTGCGGAAAGAAGGGAGACATAGAAGGCTGTCGCTAAGTGCATGACGGTATCCCGATGAGACTGCAAAACGTCGTCAGAGTCAATAAGCTGCCTGACACTCTCTCTACTATGTCGAGGACCAAGTGTAGAGAAAAAGTGTTTATTGACTCTCCCTCCCATCTGTATCCAAAAGGACTCCCGTGCATGGAAGGCATACTCTGCTCTCTGATCAAGCAATGTCTGCAAGTGTGCCCTTGCTGTAGCAAGGCGCTCCTGTACCCAAGCATCTGATGGTCGTTTCTGCTCCTCCCTCTGCAAGGCTGCCAACTACCGGGGATACCAATCTCCCGCCTGAGTACCTCACCTCGCCGAGCACTAGCAACAGAGTGATAAAAGTCGCTGCTACTGGCAACCTCCACCGGAGCTGACCTCCTATCATACACACGAGGTCCAAGGGGAGGAAAGTCCACACATGAGAGAGAGAAAGATCTCTCAAAAGGGATGCCGATAACTGGCTCTCTGAAAGTGGAAGGTACAAAATCATCATCTGGGAGGTCAAAGGGGTCCTCCAGAGCGAAAAAGAAGTTCTGCTGAGCCAGTCCTGGAGAGAGGGTACGAAGGATTCCTGCCGAAGCAGGGAGAGAATGTAAGACCCCCTTCCCTCTATCCACAAAAGGAGGCACCTGTACTGAGTCTTGATCAAGAAGTGCTGCGGATGAGGTGCCAACAACCTGGGCTGCTGAGGAAGGTACAGCCTGATCCTGGGGTGGAGTCGAACAAGGCTCATGAACACTAGTCTCCTCTCGAGGCTCCAAGGGGGTAGCCTCCCAAGCGGTGGATGTGTGATCTGAAGTAGAGGGCCTAATCGCGATCCGAACCCACCATGAGCCAGAGGTGGTGCGTGCAGGAGGGACTCGTGTAGCCCTAGGAGGGAGGGAGCCCGTGTCTGAGGCGGTGCCTATGGAGCGGTAGGTCCTGCTCCTACTCTCTGTCATAAGCTAGTACGATCTGGTTGCTTTCTGGGCCTCTTTTTCTTCTTTGGGCAATCTCTGGCGAAGTGCCCCGAGGATCTGCAAATCCTGCACTAGTCCTGCTGACCTGCAACCTCAAATCTCTGACGGAAGGACCCATCGGGTCGCTGTAGCATGATGTGGTCATCTGAAATATTAGGATCCTGGACAATGACCCTAACCCTGGGTACCCCATCCATCCTGACCACCTCAGTAGCCGAAGAGGGCTCGCCAGGAAGAGGGGGAATCTCTGCTACCACACCAAACCTCTCGCCAATAACTGAAAGAAGCCGGTGATAAATTGAGGAGAGACCAAGGAACCTGATGAAAACAGAAACTACTTGGTTGTCCTCTTCAACTGGGTTAAAGCCCAGTTGAAAGGGAAACAAAAAAATCCTCTTGTAGCCTAGAAATAGAAACCCAGGTCTCTCGTGACGTCCAGGGAATCTAGGCACACCTAAAAGAAACCTCGTCCCAACAAACGAACATCCTTAAGGTGGGGGGCGAGCTCCTGAGGAAGCGCCGCAAGCATCCAATCTCTAGCTTGTGACCTGAAGGGGTGGGAGCCATGGATGTGTGCGAAGAGAGTCGTGAAACACTCATGCTCCAAATCCTTTTGCAACTGCTGTAGCTCGTCTTTTGAGAAAGTGACGGTTCTCGCGGCCGGTGTAGGCGGTAACGGATTGACTGAGTGGGAACCCATTCGTCAATCAAGGTGGAAAAGGCCGATTCAAACACAAGGAAGAACTCCGTCCGCTTTCCTGTAGCCCAGGAGACCCCTAAAGGATAAAAGGGTAATCCAAATGAGGGAAGAGGGTGAAAGGAAGGAGGGAGAGAGATGAGCGGAGGAGTCAGCAAATAGGGCGGGCAGCAAGAGGAGAGGAGGGGGGAATGGAGGAGAGGAGGAATGGAGGAGAGAGGGGGGGGGGGGAGCAAAGAAAGAGCCGGGGGGGGGGGGGGGGGGGGGGGGGGGAGGCGGGGGGAGCAGCAGGTAGGGGGGAGGGGAGGGAGGAGGCAGCGCGCGGGGGAGGAGGCAGCGTGCGGGGGAGGCTGCAGCAGCGAGGGAGGGGAGTCGAGGGGGGAGGCGGGGGGAGGGGAGGGAGGAGAAGCAAGGAGGGGAGGGAGGAGGCGGGGGGAGCAGCATGTAGGAGGGAGGGGAGGGAAGAGGCAGCGCGCAGGGGGGGGCTGCAGCAGCGAGGGAGGGGAGTCGGGGGGGGAGGGGAGGGAGGGGGCAGCAAGGAGGGGAGGGGAGGGGAGGGAGGAGAAGCAAGGAGGGGAGGGAGGGGGCAGCAAGGAGGGGAGCAGGAAGGAGGGCAGCAGGAGCAGCGGGGAGCAGCAGCAGCGCCTAAAAAGAAATTTGAATTTTGAGATTCATGGAGTAATCGTATCGAGCCATTGGAGGTCCATGTTTGGGGCAGACTCTACTTCTCTGCACATCTATTCTATGCACATAAGTTAAGAAGTTTGTGATTCCATACCCCACAGCACACTGTGTGAGCTCCTGAGCAATTCTATCAGTCTTTCACTGTGCGTACCCTCTGTTGGGTGATTTCTAACAGGTAAGAGTTCCGAACCATGACTAAGCATGTGCGCAGGATTGTAAAAGTCCAAATGAAACCAGCGGGGATGTCACAAGAGCTAACACAAAGAAGACTCACACCTGTGGTCAATAAACATATGAAAATAAATGAAAATAGGATATCCAATAATAATACATAAGTGTAGTGGAGAAAGGTCTAGGCGTGTTACAGTAGACAGCAAAGCGGAGATTATAGAGATGCTTTACTTCATGCCTTTGAATACAGCCTAGTGGGAGAAAAGCATCTATATATTGCAGATGAAAAGCTGCTTGCTCTCAAACTCTACTTCTCCAGGTACATGGTCGATTGATTCAGGTGCCAACAAGCCCACGAAAAGGAAATTGCATTGGTTTTAGTCTTTAACAAATCAATAAATGTTGTGGTGAAGCAGCCAATGCCAAAGAGTTAAATGGTTAGGATGTGAAGTGTCTGAAAAATGTGAGCTATGTACTAGTACTCAAAATTTTCAATCTATGGGAGGAATTTGTGATGAGGGACAGGATGTTTTCTTTACAAAGGATGGATGCACCATTGGAGATCTATGGTCGAGCCAATCTCTTGCTTCTGGCACTAGCCATGGAGACCTTGACATTGTTGATGGAAAAATGAAAAATGCATGCAATTCAAAGAATAGCTCACACCAGATCTCTAGCATAAAAGGTTGGGTCACATCAACTCAAAGAGCCTCAGTCTCTTGAAAAGACTACATGTTTGATATGCAATGACTATTCTCTCATTTTGTCAAGGCTGTATATATGAGAAAATACATAGACTGCCATTTCCAGGGTATAAAAACAAAGAACCATGGGGTTCCCCTCGATCTTATACACACAGACCTTGTTGGGCCTATGAATATACAGACTTTTGATGGCAAAAAGTACTTGGATAGTTAGGTCCATCATGTTTGCCCTCCCCAAAGTTTGGGATGGGAAGGTACTTGGTTGAAGCCCTTCCTGTCTTATACTTGCTGAACACAAAGAAACAAAAGTCTAGAAGCTTGATCTCTAAAAGTTACAGCAAAATGAGATATCTTTCTTCTTCAAATGGCCGACTGGAATTGGTGCCCCGCTTTGCTGCAAATCCTTCTCCTGGACTGTCAACTAGATCTCGAGTGGTATGCTGCCATGTCTGATGCAGGTCTACTTCACCAGATGGGCCTCCTTGAGCTAGAGGTTCTCCTTGGCTGAATCCTCAGCCAAGTTGACAGAGGAGTTCAATGCGTGGGAGGCAAGAAATATGGGCAGACTGATCTGTCGTCTTCTCAAAAGAACCCAACTGGCTCTGATACCATGTGGGAGATTTCACAATGCATGCATTGCACAACAGTGGAAGCAATATATAACCAAGTATAGTTCATGCATGAGAGAGAAATAGAAGAGAGAATGCAAATCTGAATATACATTGCCCAGTCAGGCTAAAAACTGAAGCTCCACCACAGATACAATATCTAGAAACCACGCTCTCCTCTATTGGATTTCTGAAGCCTTCCTTGCACAACTCGAGACAGGGGTTGAAGGCACAATGTGCCACACTGCACAGTGCCTGAACAATCTTGCTGTCTTCAATCATGAAGAGTGAAGAGTCACTTGAGAATGAGTGATGTAGAGTGGAGGTGGAAGCTCCACTTATATAGCCCTAGGAAAAGGCTAGGCTGGATCTCCTTATATGGGGGCCTTAAAGGTGAGCAGCTAAGCTATGGTGAAGGATAACAACCTTCAACCCATAAAGAGTTTGCTTAGAGTTTGCACATTTTGTGCTCCTGTAAAGATACTTGCAAACCTTGGGGTAGCCTCAGATAAACCTGGGCTAAACATCTCTTCTGGACAATCACCATTTGCAATAGCTGTCTTAACATTCATCTGATACTCTCTCCAACCATAATGAACTGCAAGCGTAATGAGAGTGCAGGTATTGGTCATCCTAGTTACAGGAACAGGATGGTTAATGTGTGCACGATACCTAAGTATATAGAACCCGATTGATGCCCAAATTGCTTTCGCATGCAAGTGGGTCAGCAATGAATTTTATGGTTCATAGCCTGCTGCCATTCTGCATGGCCTTTTGCGTCATCACAAGACCAAGGTTCCATGGCCTCGATCAATGTGCTCATCAACTGAATTCATTTGTCTTATAGCCTTGTTACCCAAAACTGGACGAAGCAAGTAATATACCCTTTGGAGCTAGGTTTAAAATTTTATCGTGGTGATTTGAGGCATGGACTATTACAGAGAAACTAATTTGCCTTTGAGTCAAACCAAGTCATACAGCTAAGCCAAAGTGTCATATAGAGTGCATGATTAAGCCTTAAAGTTCCAGATGAAGATATGAATCAAAAGTCAAATCAGATCAAATTGATAGTCCAAAAGTCAATCTCTATAAGACTCCAAGACTGATACGACTGATACGTCCCTCAACCTTGGGTACTTTTCCTCAACCTTGCAAAAAGTTCATTTAGATCCCCTTGCACCAGAATTGCGATCCTTTCATTTCCTGTTGAATAACAGAAAAGGTATCAGTTTGGAAGGCATTTCTATCCGTTGTCACCAGGTTTCTGAATGATTCTGCAAGATGACGTCAATATAGCAAGTTGTGGAGATTTGTAGGTCACCTCTCCAGCTGTGAACCCCTCAATGAGGAGAGCATGGGGGATGTGCACCAAAAAAATTGTCAGAGATGCCACGTGGTCATCCGTGAGGGTAAATCTGAATGCACTGGCAGGGCTGCCACATGGGCAGCATGTTAGCTGCCATATGGGCAGCAAGGTCATCCTGGAGCAGGAGAATCAGTGTAAGAACAGCAAAACGGAGCTGTCAGGTCAGTTCAGAAGGCTGCAAGCAGGTCTGCAGAAATGCGCAGCAGACTGCAGCATCCAGGACTACGGGGCAGTGCAGGAATACCCAGCAGACAGACACAGGTCTGAGGTGATGACACATTGCCAGATTGCGTACCATTTGGAGCAGTTTGGGTCGCAGATCAGGTCGGGCCAATCTGTAGACTGGTTGGCCAGTCTACAGACTGGGTTGGCGTATTTGGATAGAGGTTCGTACACAGTGCACATATTTTGTATATGATTTGGTCCATCCTTGGACAAGAATATATTACAGTCTCTCTCTCTCTCTCTCTCTCTCTCTCTCTCTCCACTAGTACACATGATGGAAAGAAGTTGGATTTGAAATTAACACTGCAATTCCTGGGCACTATCTTTTGTCATCTGTCTTCTGCAGCAGGGAGCATTGGCTGTAGCAAGCAACCTTCACCACTCTATCTTTTTTAACACAAGCGGCATGCTCTTTGGAGCTAAAACGTGTCACATCAAGTGCATGATTGAGCCTAAAAGTTCCAGGTGACGATAATAATCAGAAGTCTACCCAGATCGAATTGATAGTCCAAAAGTCAGCCTCTATAAGACTTAAGACTCATACGTTCCTTGAGCTTGGAGACTTTTGCTCTAGAGAAAATTTGGTTTAGATCCCCTTGCTGCTTCAATTTGGGACCCCTCACAAAGAATTGTGATCTTTTTATTTCCCCAACTGAAAAAAGTTATTGTATATTTTGAGCCACAGTTACCACTGATAAGAAACAACAGAAAAAGCGATGCATACATAGATCTGACACATGGGATTAGTCCAACATACACCCCAAATCTTTTAAGCACGACATTCACTGTAATAGGAATCAGAAATAGCTATGAAGGTTTGAGAGGAGGCGCATTTTCTGTGTAATCAGCAAACAGAGGTGAGGCAGTTGTACAAACCATCCTCTTGCTGATTTCTTTTTCGTGAGTGAGGTAAAATGCAGCACTGAAATTGAAATGAAGCGTCTAAAGCTAGCTTCCTGCTTGAATTTGGTAATACTTTGGTTGAATAGTGTGAAACTTTTTCCTCATTTTGAGAAGACGAAGCAGAGTTGCATTGTTTCTCTCTTCCGTCCCAAATAGTGAACATTAAACCCCTAGCTTCCACATTTCCTAAGGAAACTCCGTAAGAACAAGATGAAATTATGTCTCTATAGCAGAAAACTGAAGGTGTGCAATCAAGAAATGGTATTGCACATGAGAACTTAGCCAATGGCACCGCACATGCAGTTACTCAAGGCAGGAAGCGGAGTTACTCAACGCAGGAAGCTCCAACAGCAGCCATTGGAGAGCACACACAGAGAATCAGGAGTATCACAACTAGTGGGCCGGGTACTCAAAACCGTGAAACCGTCGAGAAGCAACCTACCATAGAACTGGTTCAACAAGCACAGGATACTAAGAAGCACTGAGACGAGGATCAAGGAAGCAAAGGCGTGTGATCGACAGGCATGTCTAAGAGACAAAATGCGTGCAATGCAAGGCAAATACGAAAAGATTAAGGGGAAAAGGAGGCATACTGATGGCGGGAGAGGAGGTGAGCTCGGGTTTCCTTGATCGGGGGATCATCCTTGGGAGGCGGGAAGTCATGGGGATCACTGGAATCGCCATTGGCGAACTGAGCTTCTGCATCCATTGCAAAAAATGGCCGCAACTTCACAACGGGTGAAGAAGAAGACGATGATCGTCAACAAGAATGAGGAACATTACCAAATAATGTAAATCACAAATTTCTAGAAAATATAAGAAAATAATCGCCCCCCAAAAAAAAAAAAATCCCCTAGATTTTACGCAAAGTATCATATCTCGCATTAACGCTTTTTTTTTTTTTTAAGGCCTTTTCCCAACTTGTGATTAGATGCCCACCTCAATCATTTACCCCTCCAATTCGGTCAGCAACTCAATAGACCACCACCTCACTAATTACTCCTTTACGTCTATTCACCTCACTAATTACTCCTTTACTTTATTCCGTCGATTATCCCCCTCTAGGGGTTTCTTACTCCTCACAATAGACAAACATGATCAATGTCTTCTCAAATGTGATGATTCAATTCATGCGCACTAACAAGGTTCTCTTAAGTTTTATGATATTTTCAATTTTCAAGTTGTTTAATATTATGTTGTAGTTGTCCAGAGACAAACTCTATCTGCGATGCTTATGATCCTACATCAAACTTTGCATAATCGTGCATTGTGAAGCTTAATGGGCTAGACACATAATGGCTATTAACAACCAGAGGCCAAATTTTGTCTTCATTAGGCCATAATCTTGTGAGCTCATAATAGCCATAATCTGTGAGCTCATAATAGCAATAGAGTTTTGCATCAATGCGAAACTCAGTGCAGCTTTCAACTTAGGTAGACTCTCCAACCTCCCTTACCAAAAAAACGATTGGAAATAGGTAAGTGTTGATTCACAATGTTCTGTGAGCATTATATGAGGTCTAAAACCACCAAATAAGCTATATTTAGGTGCTTGGCTTCCAACTTGTGGAATTTGTTAATTGAACAATTGTCGTGTTTCCCAAATAGATTGTCAGAGATGAGGTGGTACGCATCCCTAAGCATTATGGAGTCTTTTCATGCTAGGTAGAGGCGTTAGGATGCCAGGATCCATCCAAATTCTTAGCCAATTGTTGCATTTCATGACTGAGGAATATTTGGACTCCTCAAGAATACAAAATCTTGTATGCACACAATATGGGTGACCATGGGAAGAGATCTCATGTAGTTTTCATATACAACCTTGCCTAGCTTTTTGAATTGTAGCTATGTAAACTATCTTCACATGAAGGGCAAACATAATATCTTGAGATAGTGAGTCTTGAAAATGACACTCCTGAGACTTTGTTCAACATCTATGACCATGAGTCGGAAAAAGTGATCATGTGTTGTAATATGTAGTTGAGCAATCATGCAATCAAAGATAATTCCACATAGTCCATGTTACAATTTCTCTTAGCTATTTGTTAATTGGTCTCAAGATACCATGGATCACATTCCTCAACATACCATAGATTTGAAAGCCATCCCATAAAATTTGCAACTTCTACACACAAGGAACAAGATACACATTCGTGTTAAGATTCTTTGGATCATAAATGCTAACATTAGATGTCCCTTCTTTATAGCAAAACCATGGAGGAATAGTATGGTTCACCACTACCATTGGCCAAGTAAACTAAAATGTGGATTGACAATTGAATGGATTTATGGCATCCATTGTCAATCTAAACCATATATGATGAGGCTCATCCTTGAATTTTGGACACTTCTTCTCCACATGTCCATGCCTTTTTCTTAGTTGCTGGCATCCTTACATTGAAAGGTTATGGGCACATAAAAACATAAGTTTTATGAGTTATAGGATGGACATGTGTCATAAAACCTTCTTAGGTACCTCGAAACCTTGAACATCTTTCCTATATCATGATTCACCATCATTTGGACAAACTCTAGCATGCCCATGTGTACCCAAAAAACTGATATAATTGTTAGGACATGCATGAATTAAGTTGGACTCGATCCCCATTGCACTTTTTTTTTCAACCCCTTGTTTCTTGATGGGCCTTTTGGAAGCAATGTCTAAATTAGCCTATGAAACAAATTTGATAAGAAGATTTGAATAAGAAAGAGGATACTCAAAACCACAAGCAAAGAGAATCTAATCAAAATACTTAGACTATCACACTCGTATCGAACCCTCCATAAATAATTTACAAATTTAGAATCAATAGAATGGTTGCAATACATGATCAGCCACTTTGAAGAGCATTTTGGTTGCCTTTCTCATAATGTCTCCTCTTTGGCCATATCATAACCACTCTATATTTGCCTATGTAAAATTTAGTTTGGGTGATCAATATTACTTTGATTTTACTTTGTCTTTGCTCTTAGGTTTCTACTACTTAGCTTTATTCAAAGGGCTAGTCTAGGGTTGGTTTGAGTTTGGTTGCCCTTCTCACATAAAGTATTAAGCCTATTAGTTTATCAGCTTGTCTTGTATCTCTTTGGCTTTTTCATGTTCACAAGCCCACACACAAGGGAGACCCAAGGCTATTGTGACATTCTCTTTAATAGTGGCTAGGTTAGTATGCATTCCATGCATTTGGCTGGTCCCATTTGGGTACTACTTGGGTGGAGTGTGGTCTTTATGCTTCTCACAAAGAGATTCATCTCAACTTGTGGGTTACTAATGCCCATAACCCCTTCAATGTACATCCACCCTCAAATCCTACGATATGTAGGGGCTCATCAACTACTACCTCATCCTCATGTGGATCTTCTTGATGTGCCTCTATGGACGTTGAGTCAAAGTGAGCATGAATTAAGTCACAGCTACTGGACACACACATATCATAAAATCCCACTGATGCATAATTTTAAACGCTTTTACATGATGCAAGGTAATAGACAAGGAAACTTGCATGAAGATCTCATCGTGCTTATAGATAGGATTTAAGTAAGGGACCAAATTAGGTTCCTAATCTTACACCCTATCTGATCCTTAGGATTGGATTGTGGTGTAAGATTGAGTTTTTCTTTTCCATTTTAAGTCTTTTAATGCGCCTTGCTTTCTTATTCTCTTATCTTGGAGTGTAAGGTAGCAAGAGAAGAGACATGCTATACTTGTTCACTAGTAGCAAAAGAAGAGCCTTGTCAATGATGGTTCTTTCCAATTCTCCCTATTTGGGGTCCAGAGGTAGTAAGATAAGTGCCTTACTACTACTTATTTGATGCATTTTTTGTGTACTCATTAGATTTATGCGTTATCTTTAATTGATTGTTGCACAAATTTGTTGCTTTCATATTTGTAGGTAGGAACTTGTTTGTAGGTCACCATTGTTAAGGATTATGTGCACAAGTCATAATTTCTCTACACCAACTTTGCTTATGTTTTGAAATGTGCAAGTTGTCATCTATAGCTATTTGTCATCCCTAACGTTGACATTTATCTACATCTATGTTAGGAGAAGGTTGGTGTTAATGTGTATTTCTCCTCCAGATGCCTCTCTACACACATTACTCTATTTTCTTTTTACCTTTGTGAGGCACCACTCTCGTTGATTGCATTGAAATGAATGTTGTAATACTATGTCTTATTATTTTCAAATTTGTGCTTTTTTTTCCTTATTACAATAATATATTATCAATTAAATGTTGACTGAGTATGGATTTATATCTTCCTTGATTCATCATCTGTGCATAATATAGCCCTCGCATCTCCATGAGAGCTCCTTCACCTATATTGTACGCTCAAAAGTCCATCTTTTCATCACCCTCCTTCCTTTCTTCTTCTTCAATGCCTCACGTGTCCTCTCACTATTTTCATAAAACCCTTCTGTTTAAGAAGTATCCAGTCTTTCATCTTACTTTGGATTCTAAAGGCTAAAGCCTTTGCAAAGATCTTATAGCTGCAATTTAGCATTATACCAGACTCTCCTTTTGTCTATAGTCTTCAACTCTAGCCTCTAACATGTCTCCATAGGCCTTGACCTCTTGTAATTCTAGAAAAAGATGGGATAGAGAATTGGCCCTCAACCAATAAGCTATCTCTTCACCTCTGGCCCATTAACCCTCTAACATTAAGAGTAAAGAAAGAGACTAGTTTATCTGGCATTCTTTTTCTCCCCCTTCTTAGCCTTGGGGTTGGAGCTATTTACCTACACAGTAGTAGCTTTAGATTGTTTTCTTTTATGTTATACCACAGTGAAAGCTTTGCCTTGACTAGAGTCCCCTTGGTTAACTGGAGTACCCTTGGTTTGATCTTCTTTTGATTCTTCTTCAATTTCCTCCACCCCATCAATGGCATCCTCTCTATTAATATCCTCTTCAAACTGTAAGAAAATAATACAACGTCTGTGCTCAACAGATAACAGGATCTCGTACGCAAGAGAGAAAACAAGATAGTATGGAGAATCAAAAATTTGATTACTGTAGAACTGATACAATAGATGGCGCTGCCTCCCAGCCGTGCGCTCCTATGAAAGAAGCTTCAATGGCGTGCTAGAAACAGTAGAAGACGGAGGCTGAATGCTAAAAGGAATCAAGGTTGCTGTAGCCAGTGATGAAATGGGCTTCACGGGCTTGCTCTTATATAGCCATAAGTCATAGTCGGTAGGGCTCAATTGGGTGGCCGACCCAGTCTGCCCAAAACGGTCGACTGGGGGTCGGTCCCAAAATAGGCCACCGACCATACGATAGAACCATTGCGCAAAATAGAGCAACTAACCTATGGTCACCGTTCGGCCCACAGTCCGGGATCATCTGAGGCTCCAAACGGGCCCCGCAACCCGAGAGTGGACTGCCTCGGGAAATGCTTCATCTACCCTCAGTGCAGTCAGTCAAGGGATGCCTTCCCGCACTTGCATGTAGCCTAGTTGGCGATGTGCCAACTCTATCTGAAGCCGTCCAGCCATTAGGCCACACATGGCCCCCATTTGGTGTCCAAACCAGGACCTACCGGATAACCGAGCTACTCAAATGCCTTCTCCTCATATGGGGGGCTTACAAGTAGAGTTAGCTGGTTTCCGCATAGTTACACGAGAGTGGAGCATTGATATCTAACACCCCCCCTCCCGCAAGTGAACTTACTTTTTCGACCCAATGCCAAGTCGATGAAGGTGCCTCTCCAGCAAGTCTCTTCCAAGAGCCTTCGTGAAGATGTCCGCAGGATTCTCTGTAGTCAAACAGTACACCAAGTCGACCTCTCCATCCATGATGAGCTTGCATACAAAGTGAATCTCAATGTGTTTTGTGCGAGCATGGAACACCGGGTTCTTTGCAATCGCCATGCAACTCTGATTGTCACATGATAATTGCATAGGCTTGTTTTGCATTGCACCCATGTCCCCCAAAATCCTCCTCAACCACACTGCTTCGCAAGAAGCAAAGCATGCAGATTTGTACTTGGCCTCGGTAGAAGAAAGAGCAACTGTGGGTTGCTTCGTGCTAACCCATGACACAAATCCAAATCCAAGTGAGAAACAATACCCTGTCACTGATCTCCTGTTGTCCACGTCTCGTGCCCAATCCGAGTCACAGAATCCGGTCAAGATGTTGCCCTTGGTATAGGTGATGCCATAATCAAGTGTGCCTTTGATGTATTTCAGCACCTGCATCCTTGCCCTCCAATGGTTCTCCTAGGGCTTATTGGAAAACCTGCTTAGTACACCAGTCGCAAAACTGATGTTCGGCCGTGTGTTGCACAGGTAGATCAAGCTGCCCACAAGCCTTCTAAACTTCGCTTCATCCACCAGTGGTGATGAATCCTCGTTTGAGAGCTTCGCCTCAACCTCCATAGGGGTACCAACTATTTTGCACTCATCCATGCCAAATGCCTTCAGTATCTCTCCAGCATACTTCAGCTGTGAAATGAAGATCTGTTTTGGCTCTTGCCAAACTTCAATCCCAAAACAAAAATGCATCAGTCCGAGGTCTGTCATTTCAAACTCTCTTCTTAGCAAATGCTTCGTCTGCGAGATCTTCTCTTCATGGTTCCCTGTTATGACAAGGTCATCCACATAAAGGACTATGACCATACACCTGCCTCCTTCTTTGAAGATATACAAATTTGCATCAGATGGGCTCCTCCTAAACCCGTTTTGCAGAAAGTAGGCATCAATTCACTGGTACCATGCTCGTGGGGCCTGTTTTAGCCTGTAAAGTGCCTTCTTCAATTTGCAAACTTTACCTTTTGAACCGGGGATCTTAAAACCTTGTGGTTGTTCCACATATACCTCCTCCTTGAGATCTCCATTCAGAAAGGTGGATTTCACACCCATCTGAAACATGGGCCAACTTCCGTGGGCAGCTAAAGCCAAAACACTGCGAATTGTGGTTAGTCGAGCTGTGGGAGCAAAAGTATCTTGATAATCAAAACCATGTACCTGTGCAAATCCTTTTGCCACGAGCTGAGCCTTGTACTTATCCAACATGCCGTTGAACTTGTACTTGATCTTGTACACCCACTTGGTTCTGATTACCTTGCGTTTTGGTGGTCGATCCATAAGGTCCCAAGTGTTGTTCTTCATTATGGAACCATACTTCAACTGCATAGCCTCCATCCACCTATCATCGCCCTGTGCCTCTTCAAGACACTTGGGTTCATCAGCACGAATCACTTTTGTCATCAAAGCATAGTTGACCAAGTGTTCCTGCGCCCTTCTTTGCTCCTCTAATCTCTTGGACCGGCGGTGTTTGGATGGTTCCTCCTCAATGGCTAGAGGTTCTCTGTCGTCCAAAAGCTGCTTTACCCACTTCGGGAATGGCCGTTGCCATTGTTGTTCTGCAGGCTCTTCTTCATCTTCTTTGTCTTGAATCCTCCCAAGCACCGTTGGGGGAGTTCGGTCTGCTATTGGTAGTGGTACTAGATGGATATCCTCGTCCTGATTGTTTGGGAAGGAAGCATCCTCCTCCAATTGATGCGGCTGTTTTGAGAAGACCACATCACGACTTACAATTACCTTCTTGGTAACAGGTTATAGACACGGTAACCCTTCGCCTCTTCACTGTAGCCCAAGAAAATACACTTCCGGCTCTTCAGGAACATGCACAAAACAGTCACATCCAAAAACTCTGAAATGTGCAGCTGAAGGTTTCTTACCAGAAAAGGCTTGTAGTGGAGTCATCCCGTTCACAGGCTTCATGTAGCTACGATTGAGGATGTAAACTACAATGTTACATGCTTAAGTCTTTGGCAAATCTTTCCCTTTCATCATACTCCGGCCCATTTCGCAGATGATGCGCATCGTGCGTTTTGCTACTCCATTTTGCTGTGATGTATGTGGCGCGGGTTTTTGCCTCTTGATTCTGTGACTTTTGCAGTAACTTTCGAATTCAATCGATGTGAACTCTCCACCTCTGTCTGATCTCAGCTTCTTCACCTTCCTCCTTGATTCTTTCTTGACCATTACATGCCATTCCTTGAACCTATTGTAAGCCTCATCTTTCGTCTTCAGGAAGTATATCCATATCCTTCTATTGTAGTCGTCGATCAGCATCATGAAGTAGAAGGAACCACCCAAAGCTTCCATCTCCATCTTTCTACAGAGGTCCGTGTGAACGAGCTCTAGAGGAGCCTTTGCTCTATTGGCCTCTTTAGGAAAGGGCTGTCGATGCTGCTTGCCCACATCATGCAAGCTTCACATACATCGGGCAAATCTGAAATTTCTAGTAGGTCTACAATCATTCCACTTTTATGCATCTCCTTCTAAGAACTAAGGTTTAGATGACCAAACCTCATGCCATAGCTTAGTGTTCTTCACATCCGCTCGAGCACTGAAAGCTGAGAGTTCGTAAATGTTGTTGTGCCATGTACCTTTACCAACGACCTTTCCTTGAAGATCCAGGATCTATGCACCATTCTTATCGGAATTGAACTTTGAGGTCCTGATCCATGATCGTAGAAACGGACAACAAGTTCCTCTTGATATCTGGCACATAAAGAACATCGGACAACTGTTTTACAACTCCATCTGACTTGAGAGCAATCATACCTTTTCCTTTTGTTGGACATTTTACATCATTGCCGACTACTACCATGATGTCATTCCCTACCGGCTATAGAGAGGTATACCAATCCTTCTGACTAGTCACGTGGCACGATGCACCACTGTCAATGGTCCAAGGTTCATCCACAGGTACATGAACTGCCTCCGTGCAAATCTCCTCGATTGCGATGAGCAGCTCTATTGATACTGTCTGCGTGCTGTTGCTGGACTCTTTCTTCACTCCGTTCTTCTCATCTGCAATCTTCTTGTGGCACTCATTCTGCTTATGCCCTGCCTTGTTACAATAGAAGCACTTGATCTTCTTCTTTCTCTTTTTATCATCAGAAGAAGATGGGTAACCAGAGTCCTTACCCTTACCTTTCTTTGATCTGGTCTAGAAAGCCGAATCTTCTCCAGTCCTCATCTTTTGACGCATCTCCTCCTCCAGAAGCATCGTGCTGAAATCCTCAAAGTTGAGGGGCGGATTTCTGTTTTGCGTATTCAGCGCCGTAACAAGACTGTCGTACTTTGGTGGGAGAATTCATATGCACCTTCGTGCTAGATTCTCATTGTTGATGGTGATGCCAATCACAATCATCTGATCGCATAGATTCTTCACCCTGGTGATGAACTTCTCTGCTGCTTCAGACTCAGACAACTTCTCATTTGTGAGTTGAGTCTCCAGATTCTGAATCTGTGTCTGATTCGTGGTCTCGTACTGATTTTTCAAGACCGTCCATGCCTCCTTCACTGGGTGACAATTCAACGCCATGACGGAATCACTAACACTGCAGACAATAGAACACAATGCATCTGCATTTCTTCTTGTCCACACGAGAATCTCATCCGCAATTGGTACTATCTGTTGTCTTGCATTGGTTGGATCCAGTCTCGAAACCGGCCTCACGTCCACCCCAGTAGCAGTGTCCCAAAGCTCATATGTGCTTAGGATAGTCTTCATCTTGAACTTCCAGAGAGGATAGTTAGAGCCGTCCAACTTTCCGCTTTCGCCGAACAGTGGGATTTGCAGTCTTGCGGGCTGGGCCATCTCTCAAAATCTGCTCACAAACAGAAACACACTACCAAATCTGGGCCATCTCTCACAATCTACTCGCAAACAGAAACACACTACCAAATCTTCTTGCTAGAGTCTAGGCTCTGATACCATGTAAGAAAATAATACAACGTCTGTGCTCAACAGATAACAGGATCGCATACGCAAGAGAGAAAACAAGATAGTATAGAGAATCAAAAATTTGATTACTGTAGAACTGATACAATAGATGGCACTGCCTCCTAGCCGTGCGCTCCTGTGAAAGAAGCTTCCATGGCATGCTAGAAACAGTAGAAGACGGAGGTTGAATGCTAAGGAATCAAGGTTGCTGTAGCTAGTGATGAAATGGGCTTCACGGGCTTGCTCTTATATAGCCACCAGTCGTAGTCAGTTAGGCTCAATTGGGTGGCCGACCCAGTCCGCCCAAAATGGTCGATTGGGGGTCGGTCCCAAAATAGGCCACCGACCATATGATAGAACCGGTGCCCAAAACAGAGCAACTCACCTACGGTTTCCGTTCGGCCCACAGCCATCCGGGATCATCTGAGGCTCCAAACGGGACCTGCAACCTGAGAGTTGGCTGCCCCAGGAAATGCTCCGTCTACCCTCAGTGCAGTCGGTCAAGGGATGCCTTCCCGCACTTGTATGTAGCCTAGTTGGCAGTGTGCCAACTCTATCTGAAGCCGTCTAGCCATCAGGCGGGGAAAATCTTTTGGCGAGCTTTTTAATGTGAGCTTTTTTACCATTTCCTTTGTTTTTGCGAGCTTTTTTTAGAAATCCATATATGTTTTTGTTATAAGAAAGATGGGGAGGTTAGAAAGAGGGGGAGAGAATATAGGATATGTTCATTTTCATAGCATGTGGGAGGGGTGGAAGAGTGTATACTATGCACAAGGGGGAGGAGGATATGAGTGGCAGTAGGAGGCAAAAAATTATGGAAGATATGTCCATATTCAAAGTAGAAGGGAGGAACTATGGGATATATGTACATTTTAAAAGTGTATAATTTGAAACTTTTGACCTCATATTTGGATTCCTCGTCGAATTCCGGTCATTTTGAGTACCAACATGACCATATTCTGATAAAAATTGGAAAAATGGTGTTTTTGTCATTTTGGCCTGTTTGGGGCCTGTTTTGAGTCTGCGCCAGGTCATATAGAAAGGTAGGCAAACAAAAGTGCTGAAAAGTCTTGCAATCCCCTTCCAAAGCCTCAGTGCATCTGGCTCTCCAAATGTGCCATGCTGCAATGCTAGATAGGATCTCCCATGGAGAGTCGACCGAGGAGTGAGCAGCCCTGAAAGAGTGGCTCGAACATCCTCTAGAGAGCACGACTCCACAAGGTGTCGTCGGATGTGAAGAGCCTTTTCAGATCTTGGCCAGTACTTGGACAGATACGATACACACTCTGATGGAGTCAGAGTGTGTATCGTATGGCACATTTGGAGAGCCAGATGCACTGAGGCTTTGGAAGGGGATTGCAAGACTTTTCAGCACTTTTGTTTGCCTACCTTTCTATATGACCTAGCGCAGACTCAAAACAGGCCCCAAACAGGCCAAAATGACAAAAACACCATTTTTCCAATTTTTATCAGAATATGGTCATGTTGGTACTCAAAATGACTGGAATTCGACGAGGAATCCAAATATGAGGTCAAATCTGTCAAATTATACACTTTGAAAATAAACAAATTTCCCACATGCTCTCCCTTCCCCTTTACATTAAGTAGATGAACATAACTTTCACATTCCTCATCCTCTCTCTCCTCCTTGCACTCCTCTTTGCATACCTTATAAGTTCCCCCTCTACGTTCTCCACTATGATAATGAATATATGTTCCAACTCCCCTCCCCTCCCTTCTCCATGCCACCTTACCCATGCGCCCGTCCCTCCCCCTTTCCTTTATCTCCCCTCCCCCCCCTCTCTCCTCTGAACTGCAACCACAACCCAAACTTTCAACCCACCCCACTCCATGACCCCCCCCCCTCTCTCTCTCTCAGGTGAATGAAAAGCTCGCAATATTCATGAAAATTGAAAAAAAGCTCATGACAAAAAGCTCACAAAAAAATCACACCCCCATCAGGCCACACATGGCCCCCATCTGGTGTCCAAACCAGGACCTACTGGATAACCGAGCTACTCAAATGCCTTCTCCTCGAGTAGAATGCATTTCTTGGGGGGAGGTTAAAGAAGCCCCCCCTGTGGATTCTGAGCCGAGAAGGGTCAAACCCCTCCTCCTCCTCTTCCTCCTCAGGTGCTAGCAAAGGATCCATTTCATAGGGGGGCAAGAAAACGAATATCCAATGGAGTTCAGGTTAGTGAAGGGAAGAGACTCTTGTCTAGAGTATCAACCTCATCAAAGGAATATAGAGGAAAATGATCCGTATTTGCTCGTGTGGTAATAAAACCCCCTGTCACAGTCCAGAGATCACTCGAAGCATGCATACAAAAAGTAGTGGAGTCATGATGTGGAGATGATGGGAAGTGAGCGTGACTTGTGTGACCGTCACCCTCATAGGCTCCACTCTCTCCATCCCATCGCCATCCTCAATCTCCATCTATACCTTGCTCCTCCGTCGGTCTGGAACCCATCAAAAGTCCGATGAAATAAATTATACAATAACCAAAATCAATGAATGTAAGAGAATGTTAAAATCACTCTATAATATGAAATCACAAGTACCTCCCTCCAAAGGCTGATTAAGATTCCTCCATTCTAAAAGAGCCATAATAACATAAAGATCTATCTCTTCTTATCCCATAACTATCACCAAAAATGAGTATATAGGGGAAAGATGAAGCAAAATGCTCCCAATGTGCTCTCCTAGTAGTAATC
The DNA here is from genome assembly GCF_047967505.1 of Dipteris shenzhenensis. Classification (NCBI taxonomy): domain Eukaryota; kingdom Viridiplantae; phylum Streptophyta; class Polypodiopsida; order Gleicheniales; family Dipteridaceae; genus Dipteris; species Dipteris shenzhenensis. The sequence goes on along the minus strand of NC_141600.1, from coordinate 35,520,788 downwards.
CACTTTAATTCTATTGAATTGTGATCTTCTAGTATTCCTAAATTGTAATCAAATAACAAAAGGGTCCTCAAGGGGAATTCTACATCTGTCCATGCTTGCTCAAGGTAACTGTCCAATCAGACAAATAGAGCCACCATCTAACTAGAGCTTCCATACAACCATAGGTAATTAAGCATAGATGAAGATTTATATACCAACTATCCTCTCTAAATCTAATGTTTTTGACGGTGTGAAGCTTTGCCTCCTTGATTGGTTGTTTCTTGTTGCAAGTCTGGTCAACGTCCAATTTGTTCAAACTAATGAATAGAGAAAGCTTCATCTTCCTAGTCCCAAATGATGCACATGACCTCTAGGACTGCAAATATGGGAGAATAATCCCATTTAGTTGACAAGATTCCTCCTTAGCCTATAATCAGTTCCTTAAGTCCAATCCATGAGGATGGCTGAGGAGTCCCTTGAAGCTAGTCTACGGGGAGCACTTGTCATTATCAAAGAAAAAATATCAAAAATGATTTTTTGCGCATTGTATAGACAAAAGGGTTGCTATGATAGAAATATAATGATTATAAATTCTTCAAATTTTGACTCAGACATCAACTCATGGGAAGGTACAAACTTCATGATGTAGATATTTAAGGAAGGTGTAGAGTATACAAACCCAACACCATGTGTACCTTGCTGATATCTACAATAACATGATTGAGAATGGTGAAATGGGGTTACTTTTAAGAGACTACTCGAATATGTCGATGAATTATGGGTTGGACATTCTCAAAGTTGGGAATAGATTTCCCCTAGTTTCTCACTTTCTTGCATGTGATAACCTTATGTATGATGCAGACCGGAAGACAATGTCTTCATCTTTCATTCCTTATAATTCTCTTCTATTCTTTTAATTCTTTTTAATTCTCTCCTCCTACATTCAACTGCAAACTTGATTTAATATCAAGGCTCCTCTTTCCCTACTCCCAAGCTAAATAATCTAGACAAGCATTTCATATTTACTAGAATAAAGTATTCATTCCTTTTTTATGGTTGCAACTCATTATAACTTATTGTTCTTCCCTCTTTCATGACGCAACTCATCATCATATATGCAATGTTCAAATTTAATGTTTTTTTTTTCTCCTTATGAGCTTGGTAGCTCATTTTGGCTTGGCATCTTTGAGGCAAAGTTTCTCTTCAAGGATACGATGTTGGTAGATCTCTTGGTTGGTTGCAATACAAGCACGTGAGGTCTACAACACCTACATTCCAAGTTGGAGGTTCTATGTTTTCTAACATTACCTTTTCTTAGATGGATGTAGGTAATAGTTCTCGATCTTAAAATATGTTTCCAACTCAGCTTCCAGTGAGATCAATGCCTTCAATGCTCTTCACCTCTCAGAATGGGGATTGTAAATGCAAAGGGTTTTCCACCTCATTATATATTTCATATTTCTCTCTAATGCAAAAATGTTTTTTAACTTGGATACTTGTTTGCAAAACCACTACCTATTCCTAGGAGCGGATAATTAGGCCTCTCTCTCTCTCTCTCTCTCTCTCTCTCTCTCTCTCTCTCTCTCTCTCTCTCTCTCTCTCTCTCTCTCTCTCTCTCTCTCTCTCTCTCTCTCTCTCTCTCTCTCTCACACACACACACACACACACACACACACACACACACGCACATATACATGCGCACACACACACACACACATACACCATCGTGACAAAATTAAGGTAAAGAATGGATATACTCTATAGCCAGTTCCAATGGATATACTCTATAGCCAGTTCCAATGAAATGACTCTTTATGTGGTAGTATTGAGTCAAATAGCTTTGTACCTATAAATTGAGAAAAAATGGGGTGAAAGCAGAAAATTAATCCCTTGCTTGTAGAAGGAAAAAAGGATTTTTTTCTGCTCACGTGGTTGGGTAAAAATAAGTAAATGACCCTTAAAAAAGAAAAATTGGGCATAAATATTAGCAAATGTCCCTTCATTTTTACAAGGGCAATGAAAAGACCAAAGGGCCCTTCATTTTCCAATGTGACCCTTCATTTACTTGGGGGATACTTCTATAAATACCACGTTAAGCACAAGAGTGGTGCATGGTGATTTGAAAAGCTCAAGCACACGATTGGCTACAAGTAAAGTTTGTGGGCATCATGCAAAGGTAAGAGACATAAGCATCTACCTTTTATAGTACTCCATAGGCAAAGAAGTGTTGTTATGATCTAAATTCAAAGGTCAAATATAATCCGCTTCAGGTCGCAGACTTGCAGTATGCCACATGGAACCCAACAAATTATGAAGGTACTTCTAACATTAATGCATTAGCCTTACATCATAGCGTGGGCTAGTATAGTGCTGACACAAACATAATCAACAATATGGCCTCGTAACCATGTGGATAACTACAATATGTGGGCGCTTCGGGCTACATAATCCCCATTGCCAATGTAGATATCTAGGGAAAGACTCGCGGGTTCATGGCCATGTAGGTGGCAGTCTGTGCAGAGGCAGAGTTGACACATAGTCATGCCATTCAGAGCACGGCTTTAGTGGCTCAAGGTGGTGCATCGATGGCCACAATTATCTACATGGATGGTGGCTAGCTGTTACATTGAATTTCATCCACAGTCGTATAGACTGGTCCATCACAGAGGTATAAAGCAGTGAACACACTGCCACATGGCATGCCTGGGTACTATGGTCCTATGGCCTTGAGCCGCGGGAGTCACAAACAATCGTGCCATTAATGGCATGGCTACATTGGAGCAACATGGTGCATAAATATCTATGGGTATCTATAGGGTGGCAACGTGCACCACAATAAACTACATTGAATTCTGTGATAGTGGGAGGTCCCATCTGAAGGCCTTAGGTCCTTTTTTACCCTTTTTACCTTAGGACCTTTTTTGACTTTAGGACTTCACAAGCCCTTGGCCTTTTAATTTGGACCTTAAGACTTTTGGCCCTTCTAATTGGACATAAGGGTTGTAAATGCAAAGGGTTTTCCACCTCATTATATATTTCATATTTCTCTCCAATGCAAAAATGTTTTTTAACTTGGATACTTGTTTGCAAAACCACTACCTATTCCTAGGAGCGGATAATTAGGCCTCTCTCTCTCTCTCTCTCTCTCTCTCTCTCTCTCTCTCTCTCTCTCTCTCTCTCTCTCTCTCTCTCTCTCTCACACACACACACACACACACACACACACACACATGCATGCACGCATGCACGCACACGCACACACACATGCACATATACATGCACACGCACACACACACATACACCGTCGTGACAAAATTAAGGTAAAGAATGGATATACTCTATAGCTTGTTCCAATGAAATGACTCTTTATGTGGTAGTAATGAGTCAAATAGCTTTGTACCTATAAATTGAGAAAAAATGGGGTGAAAACAGAAAATTAATCCCTTGCTTGTAGAAGAAAAAAAGGATTTTTTTTTGCTCACGTGGTTGGGTAAAAATAAGTAAATGACCCTTAAAAAAGAAAAATTGGGCATAAATATTAGCAAATGTCCCTTCATTTTTACAAGGGCAACGAAAAGACCAAAGGGCCCTTCATTTTCCAATGTGACCCTTCATTTACTTGGGGGATACTTCTATAAATACCACGTTAAGCGCAAGAGTGGTGCATGGTGATTTGAAAAGCTCAAGCACACGATTGGCTACAAGTAAAGTTTGTGGGCATCATGCAAAGGTAAGCGACATAAGCATCTACCTTCTATAGTACTCCATAGGCAAAGAAGTGCTGCTATGATCTAAATTTGAAGGTCTAATATAATCCGCTTCAGGTTGTAGACTCACAGTATGCCACATGGAACCCAACAAATTATGAAGGTACTTCTAACATTGATGCATTAGCCTTACATCATAGTGTGGGCCAGTACAGTGCTGACGCAAACATAATCAACAATATGGCCTCGTAACCATGTGGATAACTACAATATGTGGGCGCCTCGGGCTACATAATCCCCATTGCCAATGTAGATATCTAGGGAAGGACTCGTGGGTTCATGGCCATGTAGGTGGCAGTTTGTGCAGAGGCAGAGCTGACACATAGTCATGCCATTCAGAGCACAACTTTAGTGGCTCAAGGTGGTGCATCGATGGCCACAATTATCTACACGGATGGTGACTATCTGCTACATCGAATTTCATCCACAGTCATATAGACTGGTCCATCACGGAGGTATAAAGCAGTGAACACACTGCCACATGGCATGCTTGGGTACTATGGTCCTATGGCCTTGAGCCGCTGGAGTCACAAACAATCGTGCCATTAATGGCATGGCTACATTGGAGCAACATGGTGCATAAATATCTATGGGTATCTATAGGGTGGCAACGTGCACCACAATAAACTACATTGAATTCTGTGATAGTGGGAGGTCCCATTTGAAGGCCTTAGGTCCTTTTTTACCCTTTTTACCTTAGGACCTTTTTTGACTTTAGGACTTCACGAGCCCTTGGCCTTTTAATTTGGACCTTAAGACTTTTGGCCCTTCTAATTGGACATAAAGGCCTTTAAACTTTTTGTCCATTAGGTCCTTTATCAACCCCTTAGGGCCTTAAATACATTTGTCCATTAGGTCTTTTATCAACCTCCTTGGGGCCTTAAATACATTATGGACCATGGGTTTTTTTCAAAATCCTTAGGCAATCCATTGTGTTCTTTTTTTTGGGAATTTTTGTTGGAAAAAAAAAATAGCAAAAGCCTTACCAATTGTTTTTGTATGGAAATTTTACAATTTGTGGTGAGCTTTTCTATAGCTTTTATCCTTTTATTTTTTTAAGAAAAAAAGAAAATTTTCTTTTTTATAAAAAACAAGTGTGGTGGTATTTTATGTGGGAAAGGATTTAGGAATTTTCCAATCCATTTATTTTACAAGGATCAATCCTCTACTTTACTTTGTACATCAATAATAAGTCCAATAATGCTATGACTCCTATCTTCCCTTCTAGTTTAAGCTATTCTAACTTAAGCGGGTTGGATGGTGGTAGGTATCAGCATTGTTGGTGCATAAAGGTTCTTCCATGGAAATTTTATTTTCCAATCCTAAAAACACTATCTTTTTGGGATTCAGCCACATCTAGTCTTTTATAAATACCTTTTCGTATATATCATTTGATGTTAAGTTGTTATTCATATATTCTTGGACCTTCTTGAGGGGTTCTTCTAATCTTAACACACACACAAATATTGCCATCAGGGTTTGGTACCTTGATTCCTTGAATATATGACTAACACTACATCTTATGACTATTCTTCAGATGGCTCTACAGTGGCACATTGATCTTTTGGACTTGGGATACTCCGATAATCTTCCCATTCCCAGTCCTTTAGTACAAGCTACTTTGGCTCTTATCAATAATAAGGAGATTCACAAAAGGATCATCAAGCATGACCTAGTGGCTAAACACACTATTACACACTCTTGGCATTGAAGAATGGTCATTGGTCCTTGCTACTAGTCGAAAGAGTACAACTAAATTCCATTCACTCCTTTCGGATATGGAAACTATGGTCAATGAAATCATTTCTAATGATGATATCAATGCTTGTCATCATGAAGAAATGCTTCCTAAAATTGAAAAGGCTCTATCTTCTACAATTATACCAGAAATCACTATAGAGCTTCCATGGTTCAAATAAATTGCTCTTTCCTCATCTTAGCAAGAAAAGTTAGATACTCTCTCCAACCTACTTATTGCTTCAATGGAACTGGAAGCAAAAGATAATCTCACCACTCCACAAGGATCATCTTGTATTCCAGCCATGCCTGCTAGGGAGGTGGAATTTGATGTGTCTCAGGAGACTCATCAAAACAAAATGTGGACACTTAACAATTTGCATCTATTGGCACCTTGAGCATAGATATCCTAAAATTTTGGGGTTAACTTTCTAATGTGGAAGTGGAAAAATGCAAACAGATAGCTCTCAAAGGAATCTCATCAACAACTTTCAGAAAAGTTAGCATTCCTTATGCATCAGCACTATCTACAATGGATGCAAGGAAGTGTTCTAACTCCAAAGTCCTACTACTAGTTTGTGGAGGCTTTAACTCCAGTACAAAAAGGGCTTCAAATTACAAATCCCATTGGTGGAAATGGTTATGACCATTCCTCAAGTGTGCTTGTGTAGCTGACAAATGTGGTGGCTCGCTCATTTGGGCAGACCATGTTATCTTGTATATGGTGAATCACCTAGATTTCTTTTACCTGGATATGTGCTTAGCAGCATCTTTTACTACATTCCTCAAATGGTTGAATGGACCTACAAAACCCATAGTTGAAACTCTTATTACTTTTATCTTTGTGAGAGATTTTATGATTCAAGGTATTTTGGAATATGTGGACAATCCAAAGGCCAAACTTTTTTCTTCAATGGATAGTAAGGAATCACTATGATTGAAAAATTAATCAAACCCCTTTCCTTTTCGATGGAAAGTGCCAACCTTATGAAGCCATAATATGGTGGCAGAGGCAATCAAGCCCCTTTCTAGGGTGGAGCTAGATCAAGAAGAAGTTACACAAGGGGGGGAAATGGAATAATGGTGGCTGAGGATCTACTTTTCCTCGACAAGAAATTGTTGATGTATCCACATAACCCTCTAATACCCCCAACTAGTGGCTCTAATAATTGGTGATATTACTCCAGCCTCAAGCTCCATCTCAATAGGGGCAAAAGGCCTATGACCAACAATAGCAATAATGTTCCTACCTTGGCAAAAAAACTCAAATGGTCATCAGTTTGTGGCACAGGCTCTAGGTCTTTAATAGAGTTTTTTGGAAAATTGATTTTGGTAAAAAATTCTCTTAATAAAGAAACCGTTGGCATCTTGCATCTTCATTACTTCTCTTGAATTTTAGAGAGGTATCTTTAAGGGATAATTTACTAACAATGGCTTAAATCACATCCCTTGTAAACCTTATCTTTTTTCTCTGGCCCTTAAGTCCCTCAGTAATTTTTGGAATGATTTATTATCTCGATGCAATTTAGTCAATAAACACTCAGCTATGTCATCTTTCTTAAATGATTGTGCTGACCAACTTAAACTTTCAATAGTAGAAAATTAAAAAAATATGAATTCTGGTTAGATAACAAAGATGCAGTGGATGAAATTGAATTGATGAAATCACATTTGTACATTTCAAGATTAGAAAAATGATCTAATACTATGGTATTTAAATGCATTCATTGGATTTGTGGTATGGCCATCCTTAGACTTAATGGGCCGGACTTTAACCCATGCATGGGAAGAAAATACATGGATCATCCCAAAATAGGTCCCTTCTAATCTCTTGAAGGATTTAATTCCCCTTCTACCAAGTGTGACACCATCTCATGATAATCTACCTTTCTTGTGTTCAATTTTTAAGCCACACAAGGGGGCTCATAGGTGGATTACCAATGCTCATAACTGCATCTATTCTACCCTAGCCAAACTTCTTATGAGAGTGTATACAATTATATTGGAGGTTCTGAGGGAATAGGCCCATATCAAAATCCTGATTGCTAAATCCTTTTTAAAGGTTGATACTTCATTATTATGGGTAATCAACTCTATATTTGAGGTTTGTCTTAATCTACCAACAAAAAACAACTCTATCTTTTGTGCAGATATAGCTAAGTGCTATGCATCTTTACCTCTATATGGGGAGGATGGATTGATAACCATACTAGCTAAGGTGCTTACTCTAACGTTTAAGCAAAAATCCATGCATCCCTTTATCTTGAACATTGCAATGAGACAAAAGAGACATGGGGTAAACCAAAATGGTCTAAATCTATGACAAATACACAAGGTTCCTAGTTTTAATACAAACATGGCTTATCACCCATTGATGTAGGGATAGAGTTTGGAAACAGGTTAAAGGGATTCCAATGGGTTTTTCATGCTCCCCATTATGGTGCAATTTAGATTTCTTTTGGTATGAGTCTTCTTTCATTCTAACGCTCATAAGACTTGGTAGAGTTGACTTGTTACCACTCTTTAAACCCATGTTTAGGTACATTGATGACATTCTATGTATTAACAATAATGATTTGTTTTAGAGATCCAAATAAATCTTTTGGATTTATCCTTTACCTCTCTTGGAGATTAAGGAAACCATTCACAAATCCATTTATGTTTTGGATGAAGTAATAACTCTATCCACAAGTTTCATGAATCTTTATTGAGATTTTGGGGGATGGTAGCTTTATAGTGGATAAGTTTGATAAAACAAAAGCACTTCCTTTTCATATATCTAGATTTGTCCACTTTCAATCTAATAGACCTATTGGCCAAGCCTACAAAATGATGCTTTTCCAAATCTTTCATATTCCATACTTATGCAATAGTAATGCCAAAGCTTTTATGGCTATTTTAGAAATAGTCCTTTTTATGACCAACAACGGTTTCAAGAAGCAAAAATTATTACATCTCATATGACATTTCCTAATGTCCTCAGAGTTTCCTGGCGTGCTACTAAAAGTACCAGAACTAGCTATACTCCTTAAAGGTATGATTCTATATGAAGAACTTTTTGTGATTGTGGAGAATGGTAGGCACTTCCCATAATGGGGTGTCTACCATCACTCCAAATATGGTGTAGTGCCCACCATGGGATAAGGGTGGGTACACGCACACACGTGCGCACACACACACACACACACACCGTCCTGACAATTAAGGTCAATAATGGATATATTCTACAGCCAGTTCCAATGAAATGATTCTTTACGTGGCACTAATGAGTCAAATAGCTTTGGACCTATAAATTGAGAAAAAATGGGGTAAAAGAATAACATTGACCCCTTGCTGCTAAAAGAAAAGAAAGGATTTTTTATGCTTACATGGTTGTTGGGTAAAAATAAGTAAATGACCCTTTTTTTAAATTTCGGCATAAAGATTAGCAAATGTCCCTTCATTTTTGAAAGGGCAACGAAAAGACCAAAGGGCCCTTCATTTACTGGGGGGACACATCTATCAATACCACCTTTAGTTCAAGAGTGGTGCATCATGATTCGAAAAGCTCAAGCACATGGTTGGCTACAAGTAAAGTTTGTGGGCATCGTGCAAAGGTAAGTGACATAAGCATCTACCTTCTATAGTACTCAATAGGCAATGAAGTGCTACTATGATTTAAATTCAAAGGTCCATTACAATCTACTACAAATCGTAGACTCGCAGTATGCCACATGGAACCCAACGAATTATGAAGGCACTTCAAACATTTAGGCATTAGCCTTCCATCGTAGCGTGGTGCAGTACAATGCTGATGCAGACACACAATGATATGGCCTTGTAGCGATGTGGATAATTGCAATATATGGGTGCCTAGGGCTTCCATTCCTCACTACCAATGCAGATACTGAGAAGGGCTCACAAGCACATGGCCACATAGGTGGTAGTTTGAGCCGACACAGTGTCATGCCATTAAGAGTGCGGCTGGATATAGTGGTGCAAGGTGGCGCATTGATGGTCACAGTCACGTACCCAGGTGGTTGCTAGCTGCCACATTGAATTTCGCCCACAGAGTTGTATAGACTGGTCCATCATGGAGGGGGTGAACTAGTGAACACATTGCCACATGGCTAGTATGGTCCTATGGCCTTGAGCTATGAGAGTCACAAACAATCATGCTAGTAATGGCACGGCTACATTGGAGCAACATGGTGCATAGATAGTTGCAGGCATCTATATGGGTGGCGACATGGCGTAGTAGTAAACTACATAGAATTTCGTGATAATGGGAGCTCCAATCTGAAGGCCTTTTTTACCTTTTGTACCTTAGGACCTTTTTTGACTTTAGGACCTCATGAGCCCTTGGCCTTTTAATTTGAACCTTAAGACTTTTGACCCTTCTAATTGGACATAAGGGCCTTTAAACTTTTTGTCCATTAGGTCCTTTTGCAACCCCTTAGGGCCTAAAATACATTTGTCAATCAGGTCCTTTATCAACCACCTTGGGGCCTTAAATACATTATGGACCCTAGGTTTTTTTCCAAAATCCTTAGGCAATCCCATTGTTCTGTTTTTGGGAAAAAAAAAGGGAAAAAATAAAAAAAGAAAAAGCCTTACCGATTGTTTTTGTATGGAAAAATTACAATTAGTGGTGACCTTTTTTATAGCTATTATCCTTTATTTATTTTTTAAAATAAAAAAAGAAAATTTTCTTTTTTTATAAAAAACAAGTGTGGTGGTATTCTATGTGTGAAAGGATTTTGGAATTTTCCAATCCATTTATTTTACAAGGATCAATCTTTTCCTTTACTTTGTATATCGATAACAAGTCCTATAATGCTATGAAACCTATCTTCCCTTCTAGAGCTATTCTAACTTAAGCGGGTTGGATGGTGGCGGGTATCAACGTTGCTGGTTGAAATTTTGTGCAAAGTTCTTCCATGTAAAAAAATGTTTTTCAATCCTAAAAATAATTCCTTTTGGGGGATTCAACCACATCTAGTCTTTGATAAATACCTTTTCGTATATATCATTGATGTTAAGCTGTTGTTCATATATTCTTAGACGTTCTTGAGGGGTTCTTCTAATCTGCACATGCGTGTGCACACACACACACACACACACACACACAAGCCAAGCTCAAAATTGAAAAGACATACCAAGCTACTACTAAATTCAAAATCGTATGCAGAAAAAGTATGGAGACTATAATACAATTACAAATAACCACGACCAAGTGTGTGCCATAGGGTGTGATGGATTAGATTTCACCCTGTGAAGTTTTGCAAAGTTCAATGAACTTTCAAGCGTACTACCTTAGTGAGACTAATAAATTACTCATGACATCCATCTTGAACAATTTTTTTTGCTTATTCCACAAAACAATTAAGGTGGATCAAATACCAACAATAATTTTGCCTTCTCAAGGCTAGATCCTAATATCCTACAAATGAATCGCTCCGGCTTAGCATGTTAGATAGTTGTGTTAGTGGCTATCAGAAATAAAGTTGGCACATGAAAATTATATCTTGTTGCATGCAAATAGTTTTGGAGCATCTTGGATGTTTTGCTTGTGAGCATGGCTCCCTCCAAGTCATCAGATTGCAAATTGTTGCTCCAAAGTGCTTCAGTCTGTCATACTATTGGCTGGTACCCATTTTCCCTTTGTGGAGTTTTCACGGTGGTGAAGTAGTCTGGTGGGACATACTTGCTTTATTGACATACTACTTAGGCTCCATTTTCTTTGTGTTATCAGTTGGTTGGCTTCTCTACAGTGGTTCTCTTCGAGGACTGCTAATCTCATCCTGTAGGCTCAATCTGAGCATGCATTCTAGGTTTCTGATGTCAGCACTGATTGCACGATCATGCCATGGGAGTAGAGCTCATTTTGTTAGATCCCGTAACGGGCCTCTCTTCTTTCCTAGCCATTTTTTAGTAGTATTACAATGATGCATGCTTCCCCCATGTCCCATGCTGCACTGATTGTCTGGAGGTTAGTTGGCATAGTTGAAGCATGTGGATGTGGGATAGCGCCTATGGACATAGTGTTTTAGAGTTCTATGCTTAGTGCCTCAATTTGCTCCCTTCGTTATCCGACCTAGTTCCTGAGTGCTGGCTGACAAAGGTTACTACCTTATAGGGCTAGAAGCTTGGCTAAAGTTGCTTGCCCAATACTGCTTGATAAGCATGACCAAGCCTTACGGTGTTACTTAGATCGTCTTGCTCTATCAGTTCTCCCAATCTGGTTGCTTAGGGAGCACATCATGTTCCATTCCAGCCTTGCGAAGGTCATAGGAGGTTTTTGGCCTGCTCTTGCTGTCTTTCTAAGACAACTCGTTCCAGGTAGTATAGTTTTCATCTTCTTTCTAAGGCTGGTTATTGCTTCTCGTTTCTAGTTTTTCTTCCTTCAATGAGGATGAACCTTTTGTGGTGCATCAAGTCATTCATATAATTTTATATATATATATATATATATATATATATGTATGTATGTATGTATGTATGTATGTATGTATGTATGTATGTATGTATGTATGTATGTATATGTATTTATTGCTTCTCGTTTCTAGTTTTTCTTCCTTCAACAAGGATGAACCTTTTGTGGCGCGTCAGGTCATTCATTTAATTATATATATATATATATAGATAGATAGATAGAGAGAGAGAGAGAGAGAGAGAGAGAGAGAGAGAGTTATGTGATTATAATATACATATTTATGTAGTGGGTTATGTATGTAATTTACCTTGTTAATCGAATGAGTTTATTTAAAAATTATTTTAAGGTTTCTTTTTTAGTCTAGTGCTTCATAAAAATGATTACTTACTTTATTTATATATATTATTGTAACATTATAATAATTTTCAAGTTTTGATGGTACTTTCTTTCTCTAAATTTGGTTTAATAAAACTTATCTAGATAGAGTTTCTTTTCTTTATGTTTTCTGTTTAGAAAAATAAATAGATAAATATGAATATAAATATAAATATAAATATGAGTGTGTGTGTGTTTTTTGGTTTAGTCAAAGCTCATCAATTTGTCTTCTTAAAGATTGTATAGGTATTTATTCGTTATTTCTCCTCTACTTTTAAGTGTCCTATATATACATAGATGTGTGTGTGTGTGTGTGTGTGTCACACACACACACAAATAAATAAATAAATAAGTATATATATATATATAATATTTTTAAGTTTAATATATACGTGGTTATGTAAGTATGTATACATATATTTTTTGCTCTTATATATACTTAGCATATTGCTTTATTGATTTAAATTGCTTGTCAAGTGTGGATGATTCCCCTTTCTGTCATATATTACGATTCTACTGTGTAAGCTTCCATAGTACTGTTACCTGTATAGGTATGTTTAAGTTATTCTCTCTCTCTCTCTCTCTCTCTCTCTTTGTGTCTATGTGTGTGTCTATATATATATATGGATTTATCCATTGTTGTTAGTTTTCCACTCAATGATATCTAAGAATGGGAAACCTCTTTTGATCATCCAAAGTGGATTGACTATAGACATTAAGCCATGATAAAGCATGAGCATTAAACATATTTTACATTCAAACACTTACTAAAATTGAGATATGTTGTCATATTGGAAAATACATTCTATCCAGTGACAACAATACACTCATCAACAACTTCTACATCAAAGTAAAACAATAAAATGGCATTGGACAAGCTACATGTGATGACACAAAGAATGGGGTTTACCTAGTAATATTTTATTGTAAAGTCAAAATACATGACACGACAAAAAAACTAACGCATGTACACTAGACGAAACATGATTAATTGTGAATTTTGTTTTACTTAATTTTGACATGGATAAGAACTAGGGAGATGCATTCTAAACCTTCCTTCCCAATGTAACATAAATTGTTCTAACAAAATGTTATGAATGGTGGCATGTTAGTATCTCTCCTTCAATTAAGGATGACAAATTTCACAAAGTTTGACGAGCATACTAGGGTATTATATCAGTTGCATTATTTTGATTGATATTTGGAATTTTGGAAATTTTTGTAAAGACAATACTATAAAAAGTAATTTACCAATCGTTTGAACTAACACATGATAATTTGAAGCATTAAATTATTTTACAAAGTAATGCCTAGAATTTGATTTGTATTAAATCAAAATGTTGAATTAAAGTTCAACAATATAAAGAATTGGTTTGCATATGTATTGTAAACACACACACAACTTTGGAACAAGGAAAATTAGAGCGATGAGGCCCCTGTAAAGCCAGTGAAGGGGCCCCTGTAAAGCCAGTGAAGGTGTGAATGCCTTCGACCAATGAAGAATATCAACATGCAAGGAGTTACTTGCAAGGGTATCCCTATCAATCTTTAAAATGGGAGAGTACGTGCTTTTAATTAGCAAGCAAACCCAATACGAAAGGGCATCCCTTTACTCTACCATCAATGTGACCCTATAGAAAGTCCCATTGGGTAGGCTGCCAACAACCAAAGTTGCAAAAGACAAGTGTCCAATCAAATGCCACATCATGAAAATACATGGTTGATCACCTTGCATGAATTGTAGCATCATTTTCACTTGTGAGCTATAATATGCATGTGAATATTGAGGATATTTAATTGCTGATGCATTTTAGGTCCGCAAAGGTGATCCATTGAAACAACCTAAGGGCTTTCCGAAAAATGTGTGGCTACCAGAAAAGCTCCATGATATTAGACATAAAATAGGAGATGTCCTACTTGGCAAACATCATCAAGGGCAAATAAAACTGGATGTAGGCAACCAGAATCGGTTAGACTATGTGATACCAAACATGTAATGTCGATGAAGGTAATTTCCAATATTTCAATTACTTCTTAACCATGTCAAGGAACATGCCCGTTTCCTAACGACAAAGGACAGTCCACCACAAAGGGCAAACCAAGATGATGTATGAGCTGTGTGGGTAAAACTATGTCCCTCGGCCATAAGATGTGATGCCAAGCTTTCTCATGGAGAGGAAGAAGTTTAGATTTCTAAAAATTGACTTGTAGACCAGTAGCCAGACCATATAAAGAGAAAGCACGCATAAGTAATGAAAGATCCCTTTGAGTACATTGGGGGAAGAAAAAGGAATCATTAGCATATGCTTGCACAATAAGGGGTCTGTTGTCATGTATCTCGAAACCATGTAAGGCACTTGTTGCTACCAAATGATCCATATATTGAAGCATAGGATCAGTAGCTATGGCATAGAACAATGCACTAAGGGGATAACCTTGTCCAACTAAACAAAAAAGAGTCTAGTAATCTGTAATATCACCTGCCAGAATTTCAGTACTTTTACTGTCTCCATATAACCAGTAAATAACGTATGGTATTTAGGGAGTCTAGTAATCTGTAATATCACTTGCCAAAATACTAGCAGCTTCAATAGGGTCTATTGTCATGTATCTCCAAACCATGTAAGGCACTTGTTGCTACTAAATGATCCATATATTGAAGCATAGGATCGGTAGCTATGGCATAGAACAATGCACTAAGGGGATAACCTTGTCTAATTGAACAAAAAAGAGTCTAGTAATCTGTAATATCACGTGTCAGAATTTTAGTACTTTACTATCCCATATAACCAGTAAATAACATATGGTATTTGGGGAGTTTAGTAATCTATAATATTACTTGCCAAAATACTAGCAACTTTACTATCTTCATATATAAATACCATATTGCATTTTCTCTCCAAATACCATAGATTTCATAGTAGTTAGTGAGATGAAATCCCATTGTACCATATCAAAGTCTTTAACAATGTGAACCTGTAATAAGAGAACATCTTGCTCAATATACTTGGTATATTTAATCCCCAGAAACAGCCCCAACTTACCTGGCCCCGCTGCCCGCCCCTTCAAGTTAACCAAAACCCTACGCCCCTGCACCGTTGAGTGGAATTGTGTAGAGCCCGGGCCATATAGACATTGGCAATATTGTCTGTACTATGTCTGCATGGGGAATAAAACCATATTGAACAAGAAGCAGCCCATCATGTAGAAAGCCCTTGATATGAACCATGAGCATCTTAGTTACGAACTTCTAGATGACAAGCATTAGATTTATGGGTCTCCAATCACTAAAAGACTCACACAAATGTTTTTTGGGGAATCGTTGAACCAGAGCTTTTTTCCAACTAGCGGGCATCTGTTGACTTTCCCATGCATGATTAACCATATATAGTAAAGCAAGTGAAATGGCATCCTAGTACTGGAAAAAATAACTCCACCACCATTAGTGGGTCTTGCCAAATCAAAGCTTTACAGTGAGAGGATTATGGAGCATAAATTAAAGCAAATTCAAAGACCTCTTCTTGCACAAGGCATTGCATAATAATCCAATGACCATTCTGGTCATTACAAGCCACAACTGGCTGAAGGGCATTTTCAGAAGAAGCACTACTCTAAAAACAATGTGATTACTAGCACAACAAATGTCATTTCTGACAAAATGCCATGTCTGGCCTGCATAACCATGCTATTCTTGCTACAAGACTACTAGATTAGGCTATAATATGTTAGCATATGCCCATATGGTCTTCCATTTGCACAAATCACATAACCCTTGTACATTATATGTCAAGCACTATAGTTTTGGCAATACACACACACATGTTGCACACACATGTGCATGCAGACACACACGCATGCACACATGCACACACGCACACGCATGTTGTACATATGTGGGGTGGATTACCATGCCCTAATTTGTCATAATCCTTTTCCCACAATCAACAACATGAATACTATTTTTTCATACATCATCAAAATAAATGTTGAATAAGCATCGATTAAAGCGTGCAAAATACAATCATAATTTTTATGATTGTATTGATTAAAGCATTGATCAAAGCATGCAAAATACGATCACAATTTCAATTTCGACATTGTTTATACTGGATTGGCTTTTGTGCTTTTTATGAAACATCTTTTGATAATTTTCCTTTTTGCCGAAAAGTTTTCCATGTTGTTTTTCATTGTGAAAGCTTTGAAAATGTGTGAATTCTTGGAGAGTATGTCTAAGATATGTATGCAATATTTGCTAGGATTAACAATATATTTTTGGGAAGTGACTTTAGTGGCTTAATATTCGATTCGATACATTCAAGTAAGATGGATGTCTACATGTGGAAAATAATGTTGAGATAATATTGAAAACACTAGGTATGTTTTGAAAATGATTATCTTGATAATTAAAAAAACATCTTACATTGGTTTATAAGTGCAACAAAACTTAGAATAACATAGGTCAATAATGATATAATTGAGAGTTGAATATTTTCTCCCACCTCCTCTTTATTCACAAAGGTCATGTTGAAAGGGGAGAACGATAGAGAGAGATTATTCAACTTACATTCAATGGCACTACCCACATGCATTACCAATTTATATATGCATTAGGTACTTGTAAACCTCGGGCAAGCAGACCTCGACCTCTTAAAGAGAGCTCAATTAAAGAGAAGCCTCTCATAAAGAATGCCCCTTTGCTTCTTATGGGGCCGTCAAACCCCATGGACTCTTGTAGCTACAAAATTATGGAGATACGTGAGCATGTGATGCAAGTGAGCAAGTGGCCAATGTAAGTGCCAACTCTTATCTTATTTGGTAGGTAGGAGGCTTGTTGTTGGACTCTATTGTCGAGGTCTCCTAGGACTTAAAGAGCATCTCTCGATGGGGATCACTAACTACCATGTGGTCATTTATGTGGGTTGAGCATATCAATCCCATTGGAGCTACAATGCTTTAGCCCAACATTAGGGTAATGAGGTTGTGAGCCTAGAAGTGCAATCCTCAAGCAATTTACACATGAAAAACTCAACGATGGCGATGTTATTTTGACGTGGCACTTCCTTTTCCTTATTGTTTATCTTCATAAGCATTGAAGTGGCTTGCTTGTAGTAGCATGCCACTTGGATAAGACCACATAGTGTAGTTTGGTTTGATATAGAGACAATGTTAGCAAAGTAGATCAAAGTCGGGAACGTTGAAGACAGTGATGTGGACATATTTTTAGTTGTGCATGTACACTTAACCTATTGTGATAAGTGGTTGTTTTACCAAGCCATGCTAGGTCTTGGGTGTGTGTACGTAGTATGTAAAGAGAGGTTTTGACAAGTAGACATTGATGGTGTGGTAACACATGTGTGGTTGAAGTTCCCCCGCCCTTCTAGAATGAACACACGCACACACATGAGCGCGCAAGCACACACATGGCCATCTACAAGCGCGTTTGCGTGCATGCACACACATGGTCATCTACAAGTCCACGACCTATGTTGATAACATGAGTCGTCTTGAGAAAATCGAATGCAGATAGCCAGCTTAGGTGGGTGAACGTCCAAACGTGAGTGTGCATACACACACATGGCCATCTACAAACAAGTTCATGGCCAGCTTAGGTGGGTGAATGTCCAAACGTGTGTGCACATGCACACACATGGCCATCTACAAGTTCATGGCCTATGTTGACAACAGGAGTCTTCTCGTGAGAATCGAATGCGGGTAGCCAGCTTAGGTGGATGAACGTCCAGATCGCCTGGGTGGTTGGTTGTTGCTCCGCTTGGTGTAGCCTTGTTGGTACGGGAAGGAGGGTGGCAAAGGAGATGAGAGAGAGTGGGCCTTGGGGTGAACTGTGAAGCATCATCGTTGTGCACTGTAGCCAATGATGCCACCATGATTAGGGGAATGATGATGAATGATGTTTATGACGAGACATGTTTATGAGGAGACATGATCTGGGGGCATGGGGGCAAGAGGTGGGGACGGATGTGAGCCAAAAAAGTTTTTGAAATCATGTCAAAAGGGTTGGTGAGAGAAAAACAAGAGACAAGAGGGCAGAGAGAGCGAGGAGAGGGTGCATACCAAAATTTGAAACGGGGGAGGGGATGACAAATTTGAATTGAAGGGGAGAAAAGGTTCAAATATAGAGGCCAAGGGGTGGATGTAAAGAAGAAGAAGAAGCAAAAAAACAAACCACAAATGCTCCATTGAGATTTCTCTCTTCTTCTTCTTCTTCTTCATCTTCTTCGTAATCATCTCCTCTATTCTTCTGCTTTTGTTCTTCATTCTCCTCTGTTCTTCTTCCTCCTCATCACTTAAAAACACCACAAATGTTCTATCCCTCTGTTCTTCCTCTTCTTCTTCTTCTTCTTCTTCTTCCTCATCCTCTATTCCTCTCTTCTCCTCCCCCTCTGTTCTTCTTCTTCTTCTCCTTCATCCTCATCCTCTTTCCCTCTCTTCTCCTGCTTTCTTCTTCTTCTTTCCTCCCCTCTTCTCAGTAGCTAGAGCCCCTTACACCTTCACCTTCTCCCTGCCCTTTCCCTCCCTCCCCCCCCCGCCCCGCCCCGCCCCTTCTTGCAGCTTCTCCCATCATGGGCACTCACCAATTCACGCCTTTTCTCACTTCCTCACACACTTCCTTTGTACATCCCCGCAGTCCCGTCGATTTCTGCTTGCTTCCTTCCCTTCGCCGCAGCATTGTCGCAGCCGCAAAGCATCAGCGAGGACAAGCATTGTGCAAAGCATTCACGAACCATTAGCCCGCGGGAGCATCAGGGAGGACAGGGCAGAAACCATTTTGCAAGCTCGAGCATTCGAGGCACAGAGCATTGGCAAGCACGAGCATACAGCATTTGGCAAGCTCAAGCATTGGAGGCGCACAGCATTGGCCAGTACAAACACTTTGGCAGTGCAGAGCTCAAACACATGCTGTGTCCCACCCCATAGCTCCCATCTTGCCTGCCTGCATTCCTTTGCTCGCTTCAGCACTCAAATATCCATAGCTTCGTTGTAGCGAGGTTCACCCAGTCGATTGATTTCTAGCTGCATCCATTCTTTCGCCGCATCCATGGTTCGTAGCTTCGGCCAGCGTGCTGCTGGACCTGTTGCAGCTTACAATCATGCAGCCGACAGTCCAAACTATGGGAGGAAGAGCAACGCGATTATCGCTGCTCTGGCGGTCATTGCAACTCTTGCAGTTTCGGCGTTGCTGGTGGCTCTCGCGTATTACTGCTACATGCGGCACAAAGTCAAGAAGAAATCCCGCAGCCAAAGTAAGTTAGAAATGCCAATTTTGTAGCATGCTCAATGTTTTCGAGCTCGTTTTCCCATGATGAAAAGCAGCAAGAGTGAGGGCTTCTGAACTGTAAATGCAGGATTCAAAACCGAGCCATTGGCGCGCTTGCCGTCCAAAAACAGTGTTTTGGAGCGCTCCGCAGCGCAAGTGTTCACATTCAAGCAGCTGCAAGTGGCGACGAATAATTTTAGCGAGTCAAACATCGTCGGCCATGGAGGATTTGGATCAGTGTACAGGGGGGTCTTGGAAGATGGAAGGATAGCTGCGATCAAGCAGCTGGATCAGGCAAGCAAGCAAGGCGAACTTGAATTTCGCGTGGAGGTCCGTGCTCTCTTCTCTCTTCATCTCTCCTTAAATGTCACCTTCTCTACCTTGTGAAACGCAATTATCCTTCCCTGTCTTCTGAATCGCAATCCGAGATGCTTGACGGTGGTATAAATTCCTCATTTGCTGGCAGGTAGACATGCTCAGCAAACTGAGTTCTCCTTACTTAGTCGGCTTGCTCGGATACTGTGCCGATCAGGATCACAGACTGCTCGTTTATGATTACATGCCCAACGGCAGCTTGCAAGGTCATCTGTATACAAAAGGTGCTCCAAATGCATACACTCGCTGAAATTCCCACGATAGAATTGGACTAGTGATCCTCACCCACATCTCTGTCATGTAATTCCGATGGATTGTGTTTTCAAGGATCGAGGATTTTGCAGTCTTGATCTCATTCTGGCTGCATCGTTTCCTCAGGAAGCTTTGCAAGTCTTCCATTTCTGGATTGGGAAACACGGATGAGGGTAGCCTTGGATTCTGCCAGAGGTCTCGAATACCTTCACGAACTCGTGAGCCCTCCAGTTATACATCGAGATTTCAAAAGCAGCAACATACTTCTGGACGAGAACTTCAGTGCCAAAGTCTCCGATTTTGGGCTCGCCAAGCTGGGATCCGACAAAATTGGTGGTCTCGTATCTACTCGAGTGTTGGGGACGCATGGATATGTGGCTCCTGAGTAAGCTCACTATCTTCTTCTCCGTAGGATTTGAAGGTTAATTGGTACTTCACTTCCTCAATCTGTTGAAGGTTGGATATAATTGCATGCTTCACTTCCGTCTCCTTAGGATTTGAAGGTTAATTGGTACTTGACTTCCTTAATCTATGAAGGTTGGACATGATCGTATGCTTCACTTCCTTAATCTGTAAGGTTGGATTTGATTGTATGCTTCACCTCCTTCTCCTAAGTATTTGAAGGTCAATTGGTACTTCCCTTCCTTAACCTGTGAAGTTTGGAATGTTTTGTATATGCTTCACTTCCTTGATCTGGTTTTATGCTAAATCTCGCACTTTGAACCGCAGATATGCAATGACAGGACATTTGACAACGAAGTCAGACGTTTACAGCTATGGAGTGGTGCTGCTAGAATTGTTAACTGGGCGTGTTCCTGTGGATATGAAGCGGCCGTCAGGGCAGGGTGTTCTCGTATCATGGGTAACATCCTTCATTCACCAGCTTTGAAATCGTCTGTTTCTGAGAAAGCAATGTTTGACGTGTGCATTTTTCCATGGTTCGACTATCTCGTCCGTGACCGTGGACTTGGCTCTTGTCCTCAGGCACTACCTCGTCTGACAGATCGACAGAAGCTTGCAGAGATGGTGGATCCCGTTTTGGAAGGGCAGTACGCAATGAAAGAGTTGATACAGGTGAGGGTCTACTCGAGGTCCAATGGGTAATGCTGGGAGCTTTTCTTTCTTTATACGTGCGACTGCTGATGAATGCGACCTGCTTTTTGGCGTGGAGGTGGCTGCCATAGCCGCTATGTGCGTCCAGCCAGAGGCAGATTATCGTCCTCTTATGACAGATGTCGTGCAGTCTCTGATTCCTCTCGTGAAGCAAAGGCCAGGATCGAAGGCAGACTTCCAGCATCAAATGGTGACTCTTAACTCTTCCTCCATAGACAGCGGCAGCAGCGGAGCTGGGCAACAGCTGAGCGAGTGATGAGTCTTCCTGGCAACAATTTAACGGTTTACCGAATGCTTTTGTCTATCAATGATGAAAATCCCACCTTTCCTGAGTTCTAAATGTGAGGTCCTAGCGGCAAATTGCATCTGAGAGGGTCTGAGCTTCCAACTCCTGCAAAATAATCTGTGGGTGCGAATTGCAATATATGGTTCTTGTTCTACTCAGCGTCGACACGGTCTAAATTTTCATTTGTGGGTGAAAATGTAATAAACCATTCCAGTTCTGAGTTTTGAACGCCCACGAATGTGATCATAGGAGAAGTTGGCTTCTTCCAGGTCCATTCCATCTATCTCAAAATTATCCACCAGCTGGTGAAACTAAGCTTTTGCAGTCCGAAAGAGCATTGATCATCCCATTGAATGGGTCTTGCATATCCATTCCTCCAATGTGGACGGATGTAAACTGCATATAATACTATGAACTATATAGTGGTATAAATGTCACTTGGTTTTCTGCCGCCAGATTTTGCTCTTCCTACAACTGTGCAACTCTTCCTATTTAATCATGCCGGACCAAGTTTGCTTCATCGATAAAGACTTAAAAGCAAGGGCAATTAACTTCACACATTGCCATTGTGCACGTAGTTTTGTTGGATTAGATTACATAGCTTTTATGGATTTTATCATGGCATAGATTGGCAACATATTTGTTATAACGGAATGCTTTTGTCTATCAGCGATGATGTATTCCCACCGTTTCACGTGGCAAATTACATTATATGGGTTCTTTTTGTGGGTGCAAATGTAATGGATCATTCCCGTTTCTGCGAGTCCTTACAGTTTTGAATGCCCACGAATGTGATCACAGTAGAAGTTGGACCCTTGCAGTCCATTCCTTCTGTCAACAATATCCACTGGCTGGTGAAACTAAGGTTTTGCATAACCACGTTAAGTCCATAGGAGCACTGACCATCCCACTAATCGATTTCTTCAATATGGACGGATGTAAAATGCATCTAACACTCCGCACTATATAGTGGTATAATAGTCACTCGGTTTTCTGCCGCCAGCATTGAACTAAGGCACATTCTACAACTCTGCAATGGCAATGAATATCGATGAAAAAAGCATCTAATACACTGCACTCTGTAGTATTAATCATGCCGGCCATGTTGATTCGTCTTATGATGGCATTGATGGTGGCATAAAAACTGTGCAAGTGTTATCGTGACCTTAACCGTCAATTGAAGCCCTTGTCCGGTTGTCTTGGGTCCCCTGCTCTCACAGGACTCTCATAATGTTTTTGGCCTTCTATAAGTTCTCCCAATAAATCGTCCCTTCACACTCTAGTTACAGCTGTCATTCATGCACAATTTTCTGTTGCAAAGAGACCTCATCATAAAGGCAGCTGGAGCAAAGTGAAGATCGTAGGTAAGGTATACAACTTCAGCTTTAGATTCACGTGAGAGCGTTTTTTCCACCCCTAAGGCATGGCAGCATGCTTACTTATATGGGTCTTCACACCATCCTCCCCATGGTCTCCAAAACGAGGGTGATGTCTTACTTGGACCAATTATAGTGCTGGACCTAGACGTTCACTCTAACAGTGTGACTCCCTCGTGAAGGCTACCCAAACGATGTGTCGTTGGAAAAAAATTTGTTGGTTGGTGATCAACTTAGGCCATAGTTTTCATTTTTATTAAGCCAGTCGAATGCTAATATAATAATTGTACCTTTGGGTGGTGTGAACCACGACACTTGGCAACCATCCTAGTTTTGAAGGGGGAGCAGGGGGGAGTTCAGGTATGGAGACCTAAATAGGGCCTTAAGTGAAACACGATTGCTCACTCTTGCCACCTTGTATAGGGATCTTGTAGATGAACTTGAAAATTGGATTAGGAGAGACAATGTAGGCATAAAAATGGTTGGGCATGCTGTTCTTCTACTGTTGTATATAGATGTGGAGTTACTTATAAAGGGCAAGTCTAGATGGGTTTTGCAAGTTCTCAACTTTGGTGGTAAATCTAGACAAAACCAAACCAATGTGATGACCATGCAAACTTCAAAGATCGCGAATCATTTAATAAAGGAGAAGTCTCAACAATCGATTATGTAGAGAGGTCTTAAGAGAATAGCAGACAGCCTTTGGAATGCAAAATTAGTGCAAAAAGACATGCAATTGGGAGAAAGAAAGTTTCCATTTGCTACCTTGGTACATACTAGTTTTATGACTTCTATGTATGGGACTTGGAGAGAGATTGGATTTGTCTTGAAGCTCTAGTTAAGCAATTGGGAGCCAAAGTTCAAACTCCTTATTCAATCTTGTTTTTATGTGAGTGCTCTCTAAAGCTAAATCAATTTGCCAATAAAAAGTACCCCTAATTGAAAAGAATTCAAAAATGCATTATTAGTGGAGATTGAGGAGGGGAGGGTCGAAAGGCAAGGGGAGGGATAGAGAGGAGAGTTATTAGCAAGGATGTCCCTCCATTTATGAGGGAAGGGGTACCCTCCTCTCTGTTCATACCTATACTCTACTTTTTTCACGACATACCTTCGTTTAGTCTAAGGGGTAATACATTTAAAGTGCAAAGTGGATGTTTTGAGTTCAATCCACACTCTGCATGAATTTCAAAGCTATCCTTTTCAACATTAGCTTGATTATGGTTCTCCACCTTTTCATCCATGTGTTAAGTTATTATGAAAAATCATGATTTACCAAAACCATAGAAACCAAGAATAAGGAAACAAGTGGGGGAGAGAAGAGAAAGGGAGAGTGACATTGCATGGGGTCCAATTTGCCCTCCCTAGATGATGGCTCTTGCTTCCCATCTAGAGTATTTATAATTGTAATTCCAAAAAGCAAAAAGCCAAACTAAAAATGGGAGCAGGAACCTTTTCTCTCACAAGAAACCTTTGAAAAACTCTCTCAAAATTCATGAAATGAGCATTGCAGACTAAATCTCAAGCTCTAGGAAGCAAATTCCTCAACTTTCTATAAAAAAAGGACGATCAGAAGGGGCTCTACAAGAAGAGTTGGGTGAGTGATGAAGGTGCCTTAAAGAGAGGGCTTATGCCTTGACTGAACCAAGGGCTTTCTCCTTGACAAGGGCAAGGTCTTTCTCTCTCAAATGGAAAACTCTCTCAATGGAGGATGTCTCACACAAGGAGGGCTCATCAGTCACGATAGAGTGTGAGTGCCATCGGCTCTAATACCATAATAAAGGGGGGGGAGAGAGAGAGAGAGAGAGAGAGAGAGAGAGAGAGAGAGAGAGAGAGAGAGAGAGGGGGGGGGGGGGGGAGTGCACACGATATAGCTACCTATACACTACATTGCATTGAACATTATCATGAATATATACATGATAACCCCTTAGGGTTAGGGGTTGCATTGAACATTATCATGAATATATACATGATAACCCTTTCGGGTTAGGGTTTGACCCTAATGCCCTTAAGATATGGTGCAATTTTGAAGCGATTTTCATGCAAGGAATTAGGTGCAAAGATTAAGTGCGGTTATAGTCAAAAGTTTAGACACCATCCAATTAAGTGCAATTATGCTCAAAAAATTAAGTGCAATTATGATCTAAAGATGAGACCATCCAATTTCAGAGACCATGGTGTTTGAGATGGTTCATCATTGTGGAGACCAACCACCACCGTGGTAGAGGATCTAGGGGAGGGCCAGCCACCACTAAAGTCAAGGATGTGGGGATGTTATGATCTAGATTAGACCATCCAATTTCAAACACCATAGTGTATGAGGTGGTCCATTGTAGTGGAGGATCAGAGAAAAGATAGCCCTTATAGAAAGAAATCTAGCCAAACGATTTTAAATGAAGAATATTACACTAAAGATGGAATCTTGAAGCATAAAATTTAGATGATATGCACACTTCTCATGATCTAGAAGGTGAAATTGGTTGACGGAATACTACTATCTGACAAGAGAGGATTTGTAAACTATGCACATTGGTAGAGGATGAAGCTTATGTAGTACATTGTGGAAACTATGAGCATGCTAAAATACAATCCTTACTCTTTAAGATATTTTTGAATTCTCTTGAGCACATTGAAAGAAAGCAAGTTACATCTAAGGCCAAGGTGAAGAAAAAGATGAGGTGGCAAGATGAAAGATTACATCTCCTCTCCTCATTAATGCATCCCCATCCTTGCCTTTCAAGTTCTTTTTTCCCCTTTTGACATGATCATATTAAACTAATCTATAAGATCGAAGGGGATTTTAAATTTTAGTTTTCATAGGGGAAAGGTTTGTGCCTTTAGCCTTGGGGGGACATTCAAATCTGTATGCAACTGACAAACCATCTTTGGGATTATTGCATTATATAATGGTTGGAAGAGCCCATTTGCATAATCTCTTCATGGGATGAAGCTTTGTGTTATTTTGTACTAACCTAAGTAATGAGCATGTGTAAAACAAAATACTTCATATTTTGGTCACCCTTCTAGAATTTATGTGCAGTTAGAGAAGTAGGATGGGATAAAATCCTAATAAAATACTATTCCTTACGATAGTTTTGATCTTATTTTACCACATTTTAGCATTTTAGGAATGCTTTGTGAATTTCTTATTATCACCATTTGTGCTCTTTTCCTCGTAATATTCATGATCATATACTGATGATTACTAGAGGTTCATGAATTGTAAGGAAATGTTTCAAGGATTGAAATTCTATACAAACACGATTCCTTGAAGGGTTTGATATTTAAAATGGATGAGAATATAGGCCATAAGGTCACCCACTAGGTCTTGAGAATTCCTTTCAAACACTTTTTAATGAAAGCCACTGATAAAAGCCAAAATTGCTTGGTGTTGGATTTGGATTATGCAAGATATTATGAGATTGAGTATTCCAGATAGCTATGGTAATATTACCAATTTATCTTAGCACCTATGATGACACCATGAAATTTTGGTAGACTCTTTTATGTGGTAGGTCCATGAACTAGTTGTTTGTTAACTCAAGAGTACAGTTATAATTTTGGATAGTGATTCTTTCATAGGTCCTTATGATTTTTCATATCACAATTTGGTGATTGGAAGCTATTTATGGACCTAAAACTCTATAGCTTGAAAAATTTGTGATATGCTTTGAAAGGCAAATTAGCCTTTTGCTCACAATTGTTTGTTAATGTTGCATGTTCTTAGATTTCGTGCTCTTTTTCCCATTTCCATGTGCTCTTGAGCTTTATTGGGACTAGCTCGAGTGCTCAATCTCTTATTTCCTTCCTAAGTAAATACCTCAACTCGTCGTATGGGTATTCTATGACCATATTTTCCCATGTATTCCACTTCCTAAGGTCTATGTGAATTTTGGGGCTTGGGTGAAATTTCACTCATGAGCATACATGGTTTTGGGATCTTCTCATGTAAGCTCTGCTTTTCTTCATAGATGTATAATTTTAGGATGACAAAGGGTACTAACATCACCTTGGGATTTTTTTGGCAATCCAATAACAATTTGTGGTAATAATAGATCACGCACCAAGTAGTGAGTGCCTTGCTTTTAAGAGAAAATAAAAGCTTTTATATTTCTCAAAATTCATGTACATTGTGATAATGTAGGCATTCGGGTATCATTCCAATACGTAGCCTTGTGTCTCTAGACTATGAAATAAGTATGGAATCCTTGGGGTATGTGCTTGAAGTCCACTCTATGAGCTTGGATGTTCTTTTAACTTGTTTATTGTATGGTTTTGTGCCCTAAATTTGTGCCATTAGTGCATTCTAGTTGTGTAAAATGCATGTAGATAGCTATTAGGGCATGCAATGAATTCGTTGAGTTTATTGGAGGGGTTCTACTCAAGGGGTGGAACTCAAGTTCAAATATCATGTGAGATTCTTGGCTTTGAAAGGATTTTGGGAGTGCCTTCCTATGCTTGTTTAAAGGAGTTAGGTCCTTTATAGGCTTGACTAGCACATATTAATTCTATTTTGAATCCCAAGTCGAGTTCATATGTGAATTTAGTTCAAGAGAGGGATTCACCTGCCTACTTTCTCACTCATTTTCTACATACACGAATCTTGCAAGATCCGCAAGCACTCATCATCTACAGAGCTTATAGCCCATAGTTCCTACACTTATCGTATTGGGGTAAGGTTGGACCACGATTGAGCCATGAGTAGTGCGAGATGAGTGTTTGTTGTGATTGTTGCTGAAGTGGTCGCTTGAGTGGTTGACTACTTTGACATCTAGTGTATTAGGACAAGAACTAATCACAACAGCAAAGCAATGAATGCAAAGGGGATTATGTGAGGTATTAAGATTTTCAAATGGTTTTTTTGCCGCCTTTACGTTCATGTGATGCACAAATTGTATTTAGAGGATTGTGTAGATATGTGTCTATGCTATTAGAATTTTGTTCGAAAAGCTAGCTATTAAGTATGGAGGTGTGAAATAGATGCGTATGCACTAGAAGAACAATGAGAGAATGATCTTCAAGTAGGAGGAAAGGTGTTGCAACTCAAGTTGTTAGCACAGAGGCCTCACTCATTGATGCTGTGTAAAATGTGCTTCATGAGACTACGGTTGGGGCTATTAATGCTAATGCAAGTCAAAACGAAGCTCCACAACCAAAGGGGATGCAAGATTCTCCCCACATAATTTTCATGAGAGTTTTAGTCAAGATATAGCTAGAACCTTTATTGAGGATTCTCGAGCAGCACAAAGGAGAACAAAAAATACTAGGAGCGGAAAACATAAGTCTGTCAACCAATTGATTTGCATAACTATGTTGAATGGAGATGAAAATATTGTAATGAGGTGAAATTTGGCCATATCCCTTGTATAAGGGTTCACATACTTGGCTTTGGAAGTAGATTTGCTACATGTTGTTACTTAAGAGATAAACTATAGTCAAGTGGAAAAAGGTGAAAAGAGCATTTTGCCAAGTATGAGTTATAGTCCCGACATCTGCCACTGTTCTAATAGAAACTCAGACTCTAATTGGGGATTGTCTCAGTAGTTTTTGTGGAAGCATGTCTTGATTAGGTAATCACAAAACATCAACATCTAGATCACGCAAAATCGGACTTACAAGTGGGGGTGGAAATTAGATGATGAGGCAACTATCAATTGTAGAGAGTGTTTGGAACACACACACACACACACAAGAAATTGTGATTTGAATCACTTGCAAAACAATGAATGGGTTTGCTTGTGGTTTTATGTTTGGTGTGGTGCTTCAAGCTCCATGGGTTGCTTCAATTGGTTTGCATATTGCAATGATTAGATATGCAACTTAAAAATAGTAACTTAAGAGACAAGTACATATACATTGTGTGAAAATTGGAATATTAAGAACTTGCAATACATTGTGCAGACATTTCAATATTAAGAACTCAAGAATTAACATTAAGAACTCAAAAAATATGTGGATGTCATATCTTCAAATAGATGACAAATTTGAAAGAAAAGAGTTTACAATTTACAAGAGCTTAAAGCCAGTGTGTGGGTATGAAATCAGAAATCCTGAACATCGTATCCAAAGAAGTTGAAAACTCGATCTAAAAAAGTGATCATGGCCTTTCTTTCTTGAAAAGTTTGTAATAAGTAGATGAGATGAAACCTATGCCAGCAAGGTATGATATAGAATCTAGTAGATGCATGAAAAACTTCTTGATACTTTGGACATAAAAGTGTGTCTTTACTACCTTCAAGAAGCAGCTACACTAGGCACGATTGGTTTGCATGGTGGAAACATATTGTACTCTCTATATCATGTGGCTATGCCCCTTAAAATGTAGCTTTGTGGTCCATGCACTCTTGCCTTAGTTGCAGGTTCAATTTGATTAGGCTAGCTAAATGTGCTTGGAGATCCATGACCAAGTTC